>NW_021158139.1:0-1397 GCF_002837175.3 Physeter macrocephalus | reverse complement strand
GCCCTCGCCCTCGCCCTCGCCCTCGCCCTCGCCCTCGCCGGGAAGCAGCACCCCCTGCCCCCGAACTCTGTATCGACCTTTCTTAGCACCTCTTACTGGCCAGCACTGTGCCAGGCGTGGGGGGAGCTGGGCCGGCGACCCCTCAGTCCTGCCCTTCTGGAGCTCGTGGTCAAAGGGGAGAGGGAGGAGGAGGCCGAGTCGCCCTGGGACTCACAGAACCAGCCAGAGCCGGAGGAAGAAGGGTTGGAGGCTCAGAGGCTGAAAAGAGCTGGAGGCCCCACAGAGGTAGGGCCGCCAAAGGGCTTTGAGGAATCTAGAAGGTTTCGTGGAGGAGGGAAGGACCGGGGGTCTTCAAAGGGAGACCGGATGGGGAAAGACAAGGGGTGAGAGGGAGACAGAGCAAGTGGGTGGGAATGTGTAGCAGAAAATGAGAAAGGAGGCAAGGTAGACAGCAGTTTAGAGAAGCTTCCCTTTCTGACGAACCCTTATTGAGGCCTTGTTTGCCTAGGCTCTGTGCTGAGGGCTCTCCGTTCAGTGTCCCAGTGACGCTCCCTGTGACCGACGAGCTTCATTTTGCAATAGCATGATGACTTATCCCTATTGGACATTTGAGGGAATGCGGCACAGAGCGGTAAAGCACTTGCCTAAGGTACCAGAGCTAGGAAGCGGTGGAGGGAAAGATTCGGTTAGGAAGGAGGAGGGGACTAGAATTTAAAGAGGGCATTTTCTGTAGCTGCTTCGCAGTCATTCATTCCATCCAGCATCGACTCAGCCTTTTGGCAAATCTGCATAGGACGCCTCTTGTGCCCGGCGAACAGTTTGGTGACAAGTGCTATAAAAGGGGTCGGTGGGCTGTGGGAGAGCCTGGGAAGATGGCAGAGGACTATTTCTGTAAAGAGAAAAGAACCCCAGACAGGCAGAGCTGGAAGGGGGCAGGTAATGTGGTGTGATAGGACAGCGGGTAAACACAAGTGCTTGCTGCATGGAAGACAGGGCTTAGAAATGAGCTGTCCCCCCAGCTGCCAGAGTCAAGTGCTGCTGGCCTCTCCACTTACTTGGAGGGTAAAGTTGTTTCCCCGACTAGCTCATCTGCATACCGGAATGCAGTGTAGACTACGTGAGAAATATTAACAGTATTATCTGTTTGAAAAACAAAAATTAATGTTTTATTTTCTTTTTAAAAACATTAAAAAAAATCTATTTATTTATTTATGGCTGCGTTGGGTCTTTGTTACTGTGCACGGGCCTTCTCGAGTTGTGGCGAGCAGGGGGGCTACTCTTTGTTGCGGTGCGCGGGCCTCTCCTTGCGGTGGCTTCTCTTGTGGTGGCGCACCGGCTCTGGGCGCGGGGGCTTCAGTAGTTGTGGCACTCGGGCTCAGTAGTTGTGGCGCACGGGC
>NW_021158138.1:0-1397 GCF_002837175.3 Physeter macrocephalus | reverse complement strand
GATGGAGCCTGCCTGGGGCTTCCTCCTGAGCTCTGACTCTTACCCAGAGCTGAGTCAGCCCCCGAGCCGCTTTACAGCCAAAAAAGTGAAGCTGTCCCTGGACCCAGCAGCCCAGCAGCTCTCCTTGAGAAGAACGTCCTTACCAGAACCTGGGATATAGGGGTGCCAGTCTTAGAGTCTCGCTGAGATCCTTGAACTGGTGTGAATGCACTAGCCGGGGACTCTGGGGGAGCAGATCTTGGTCCCCCACCTTGCCTCAGATTGTCAGCACCACCGGGGAGGAGGGAGGAAACCTCTATTCAGCACCTTCTGAGCCTTGCCGGACAGGGTGTGCCCCACCATTATCTCTGCGAGGGCTGGTGAGTAGCCACATTTTCTACGGATGAGGACACCAAGGCTCCAAGAGAGGGGACATAACCCCCAAGGCCACACAGCCAGTGCCTGGTGGAGCCTGGGTCCAAGCCCGAGACTCCTCTCCCCAGAGCCCTCGCTCTTTCCGTTTCAGGTGGCCGAATGCCCCTCTGGGCTCAGTTTCCCCACCTAACGAGTGAGCCTTCCTACTCTGACATTCTAAGCTCCTCCTGGCCAGAGAGGGTTTTCACCCTTATCACTAACTCCTTCCAGAGGCATTTGGCATCTAACAAGAATAACAATAACAACAACATCCATAATAAAATAATACTGAGCTCCACACTAGAGCTCTACCCATGTTTTCCCCTTTAACCCTCATAACAACCATTTTTCAGACGCCAAAAGTGAGGCACAGAGCAATTAAGTGACTTGCGCCTGGTCACCCAGTCAGGATGTAATTGAGGCAGGGCTGAAATCCAGTCCTGCCTGCAATTCCATGCTCTTAAGAAAAAGGTTGATGTTCCTCAAAGTGCCTCAAAATGCTATAGGGGTGCTTGTAAAAAAAAAAAAAAAAAAAAGACTCCAGACGCCAGGCTGCTTATCAAACTGGAGGCTGAGCCTGGGAATCTGCATTTTCATCAGTTCCTCCATCAGGGTAGAGAAACTCCCCACTAAAGCAATGATCTCTGAAAATGCAGTAAAAGGGGTGAAGAGGCTGAGTGTGGAAAGCAAGGACGGTCCCCTGATCCATACGCTGCATCTCTGCACGCCCCCCAGGGTCCTGGTGCCTTGGCCAGGTACTTACTTGCTCCCCTTAAAGTGAGAAATTAACTCTCTGCGCCTGGGTGGGAGCAACAGGTTCATATGCAAATATTGGGTTCCTTCCAGCCAATCCTGAGCTCTTGGCTCTGGGAAGGGGCTGGGCTTCCAGGACTGGAGCCAATGAATTAACATCTTGGGCTGGAAGGGAAAGGCCAAGGACTTTTCAGCCACATGCCAGGGGTTTTGTGGCCCAAGCCCAGCCCAAGGCTAGCATGTCTCTGCAG
>NW_021158137.1:0-1398 GCF_002837175.3 Physeter macrocephalus | reverse complement strand
GGTTCGAGCCCTGGTCCGGGAGATCCCACATGCCGCGGAGCAACTAAGCCAGTGTACCACAACTACTGAGCCTGTGCTCTAGAGCCTATGAGCCACAACTACTGAAGCCCGCACGCCTAGAGCCCACACTCCGCAACAAAAGAAGCCACTGCAATGAGAAGCCCGTGCGCAGAAACAAAGACCCAATGCAGCCAAAAATAAAAATAAATAAAATAAAATAAATAAATTTTTTTTAAAAAGAAAAAAATCACCATTTGGAAAATTCCACAATAAGTTGCAGTGGTCTGAATGGCAGCCTCCTAAGAGATAGGTCCTAATCCCTGGAACCTGTAAATGTTACCTTATGTGGTAAAGTTTTTGCAGGTGTGATTATATTAAGGCTCTCAAAGAGAGAATCCTGGATAATCTGGGGAGGCTCTAAAAGCCATCACACATTTCCTTGTAAGAGAAAGGCAGACAGAGATTAGACACAGACAAGACAATGTGAAGAGAGGCAGAGAATGCTCACAGCCACGAGAAGCTGGAAGAAACAAAAGAGTCTCCCCAAAAGTCTTCAGAGGGAGTGCAGACCTGCCAATACCCTGACTTCAGCCTAATGAAACTGATTTCAAACTTCTGGCTTCTAGAACTCTGAGAGCATACATTTCTGTTCTTTTAAGCCACCAAGTTTGTGATAGTTTGTTACAGAGGCCATAGTAAACAAATACCTAAGTGGTGTTGGAAAGATTCATCAAAAGATGTCAAAATTAGTGGCCAGAAATACGCTGAAAAAATCACTATTTGCATAGTCTCAAAGTGTATCTCCACCGGAGATTACAAAAGGAAAACAAGTCATTTACAGTGGAAAACCAGGCAGATATCACCTTATCTAAATGATCAAAGTAACATTACCAGTAATAAGTCATACTGACATCATGACCTCCTTACATGATGCACTGAGAAGGGCACGTCACTTTCCAAAGGCCGAGAAGATCCCCTAGGGCCTTCCTGATGCCCTTTTCAAGGATAGGGCTCAAGTGCAGTACTAAAGAGGCCCAAATCCTACAAGCTGACAATGGCACAGGAATGTCAATACAGGCTCCAGGGCTTCTCTGTCAGTGTCAGTGCAAAGATGCCCATTTATACTTTCTTCTGAAGAAGTCCTTTATTCTGAGATTATAGGTTTCTTATCTCTGGTTTTTATTTTATGAAATAATGGTTATAACAAATAGCAGGTTAATCTAATGTGCTTACTCGTCAAAATAAAAGGTCATCAAATCTATATCAGCGTCCAAAAATATTTTGAAGTTTATTGCCTAGGAAAGCCAAACATCAAGGCCAGCACTGTCTGACAGAATATTCCACAATATGATTCACTTTGTTATACAGCAGAAACTAACATAACAATGTAAAGCAATT
>NW_021158136.1:0-1398 GCF_002837175.3 Physeter macrocephalus | reverse complement strand
GTGTCCCCTGCATTGGCAGGCGGATTCTTAACCGTTGCGCCACCAGGGAAGCCCAGACCTTTCTATCTCTTATAAAGACATGTTCTAGAACTGCACCACACAATATGGTAGCCGTATGTGGTTATTTAAATTTAAATTAATTAAACTTAAATAAAAGTAAAAATTTAGTTTCTCAGTCACACCAGCTACGTTTTAAGGGCTCAACTGCCGCATGAGGTTAGTGCATTGGACTGTGCAGATATAAACCATTTCCACTGTAGCGGAAAGTTCCATTGGACAATGCTATTCTAGAAGAGAACAGAAATGAGGATGTGGTAGGAGAGGGGACAATGGGGCCTCCTGGTCTAGACATGGCTCGTCTCTGCCGAGAGCATCTAGATGGGGAGGATGCAGTCTTCTCCTCTGATGGGAAGGAATCTTGGCCGGTGGGGGCGTTTCTTAGTCATATACCCCTCTTCCATGAATTCTGATAAGTCCCCCAACAGAGCACATACCTGATGGGGTGTCAGGCTGGTATGCTCAGGCCTGGAGGCTCCCCCAAGTCGAGACATACTGACCCTGAAGGGGATTGTGGGTTTCTCTCCTTCTCTGCTACCCAGTATCCAATGGAGGGGGTGCCCGGAGCCCGGATGCCAGTGCAGATTCGGGTCAGGCTCTGGTTCGGGCTCTCTGTGGATGAAAAGGAGTTCAACCAGTTTGCTGAGGGCAAGCTCTCCGTCTTTGCTGAAACCGTGAGTGCCTGACCGCCTGCCCACCCTACCCCCGGCCCCAAAGCTACCGCAGCCCCACTCACTTCTCTGTTGCTCACTCTGCAGTATGAGAACCAGACCAAGCTGGCACTGGTCGGGAACTGGGGCACAACGGGCCTCACCTACCCCAAATTTTCTGACGTCACGGGCAAGATCAAGCTACCCAAGGAGAGCTTCCGCCCCTCAGCTGGCTGGGCCTGGGCTGGAGACTGGTTTGTGTGTCCAGAGAAGACGTGAGTCGTGGACAGGGAGGGCTTGGGGACCCCGTCTGCCTCAGCCATTTCTCTGAAAGGGCCTCGGCTCTATTTATCCCTCTGTCTACTGCCACTGCCCCTACGCTGGTCATAGCGACTTCCATTTGAACTCTCCCGGGACTGGAGGGCTCCTAACGATTGGAAAGCCCTTTGTGATTAAACCGAAGCTGGCCTCCAGTGGACTTTGCGTCCACTGGTTACGGCCTTTTCCTCCAAGATACCACAGAAAGCCCGCTCCCTTCTCTGCGTGTTAATTCCTCCTTTAGTGCCCCTCAGAACAGCCTCGTTCGTCCTTCTCCATCTGCACCGCCATCTCCACCTCCTTCTCCTCTCTCTCTTTTCCAGTTTGGTTGATATTCAACAGCTGTTTGTTTGGTTTTTTTTTTTTTTTTTTT
>NW_021158135.1:0-1398 GCF_002837175.3 Physeter macrocephalus | reverse complement strand
GATAAGTTCATTTGTGTCATATTTTAGATTCCACATAGAAGTGATATCATGTGGTATTTTTCTTTTTCTTTGTGACTTACTGCACTTTGAACTGTATGATTTTAGACACAAGCTACTAAACTTCATACTGGCAGCAGAAGTCTAAGCTCCTGCTTTTGTGTTAAAAGGTTGAAACTGATAAAGCTACTGTTGGGTTTGAGAGCCTGGAGGAGTGTTACATGGCAAAGATACTTGTTGCTGAAGGTACCAGAGATGTTCCAATTGGAGCAATCATCTGTATCACAGTTGAAAAGTGAGTAGTACCATGGCAATCTGTGGAACTTAGGTGCCCAAGTGGAGTATTTTAACCCAGAATTGAGAAGTTAGTTAAAGGCTTCTAAGACTACCGAATCTGCTTTATAACCCCCTTATACTTATGCATTCTTTCTCTTCCTTAGGCCTGAAGATATTGAGGCCTTTAAAAATTATACACTGGATTCTTCAGCAGCACCTACCCCACAAGCAGCCCCAGCACCAACCCCTGCTGCCGCTCCTCCGTCACCTGCACCTCCTGCTCAGGCTCCTGGTAGCTCATATC
Source organism: Physeter macrocephalus (assembly GCF_002837175.3). Classification (NCBI taxonomy): domain Eukaryota; kingdom Metazoa; phylum Chordata; class Mammalia; order Artiodactyla; family Physeteridae; genus Physeter; species Physeter macrocephalus. Next base: position 821 of record NW_021158135.1, on the reverse strand, counting down.
CTCCTCACATGCAGGTGAGGCTCAGCCTCTGGGTGTTTGCTCTAGAAAATGTATTATTCATTCATTATTTTTCATAGGTGGCTCTCACATCCTGGGCACTGGCACTAAATATGGCTAGTTTTTGTAATTTGAAAGTAAATAGAGGTTTAAACATGAAAATTGACAACTTTTACTCCTGGTGGTTATTTCCAGGTGTGTGAACTTGGCTAGTTCTTTTAACCTTTCACAGCCTCAGTGTAGCAGATAGGATAATGTTTGGTACTTCTCATTCAAGAACATTTTGTTAGATTTTGAGGATGATTTGTACTTACACCACTCCCTGTATAAATAAGAGTTTTTAGTAGGCCCCAAGTACTGTCTGTTGAATGAAAGTTCCCAATTGGTGTTTTTCCTTGACATGTGGTATTCTGTTTTCTAAGAGTAAGTGAAGTAGTCCAGTAGTATTAATAAAACACTGAACTAAAATAAAGAATAGGTATCAAATAGACATATAATAACATTGCAACAAAGCTGAAGGTGGTAAATATAGTCACTGTTGATTCTATTAACTAAATCAGTTTATAAGAAACTATCTAGTTTATTAGATATTAAGATTATCCCATCTATATTTGTGTTTCAGATACTGGAAATGGATAAAAGCCAGCTGCACTTTTTCTAAAGGATTAAGACTAGAACTTTCCTTCACTTAGTTTATTTGTAGAAATTTTTGTATAGGAATAATTTTCTCCTTTGGACATCATGTTCTATTACATGGTCTTTTTTTTTTTTTCTATAAATTTATTTATTTTTGGCTGCATTGGGTCTTTGTTGCTGCGCACGGG
>NW_021158134.1:0-1398 GCF_002837175.3 Physeter macrocephalus | reverse complement strand
ATAGATAGATAGATAGATAGATGAATGGATGGATGGATGGATGGATAGATAGATAAAGGAGATATAGGCAGATTATTGATAGATGGGTAGATAAATGGGTGGATAGATGACAGACCATAGATAAATCGACAATGGATGGATGGATAGATAAAAGATAGAGCTATTGAGAGATTACTGACAGACGCGGAGGGGTCTGGACCCGACAGCCCACAGCCTGGGAGAATGAGCTCTGTATCTCCGTACCCCAGCCTCCGGCTTCCAGACCTTTCACCCTGAGCTCCCTGACTCAGCCCTTAACCTCCCTTCCATCCCCTAGAGTCCCTTTCCTCCAGCAGGTCCAGAGTGGGGAGGTCTCCTGGGAGAGGGAGGGCGTCCGGTCATCCCTGCAGGATAGAAAGCCCACTCCCCTGGGGGACAAGGCAGGAAATGTCACGCTGGGTGGCCATAGCGACGCACACGGAGACGGGTAAACAGACCCGCCAGCCCTGCCAACCGGAAGGAGGCCACCTCGCCAGGCAGGAGGTCGTGCCTCCTGTCCCCCTCCCCCCGCGGCAGCTGCTCAACCCCGCCCCCGAGGCCGCGACCCGGCGACGGATGGCCGTGTGACCTGGAACAGACACACATGAGAGGGGGCCACGTCCCAGGTTACGGTCCTGGATAAACTGACGTGCGGGGCAGGGTTTGCAGAGACCAGCGTTTCCGTGCTGTCAGGCAGGGTTTGGGGTCCTGTGCGCGGCGAGGCTTCCGTGTTCAAGCCGAGAGCCCTTGAAGCCCTTGTTGCGAGAAGAGGTTGGAAGGGCTCGGCCGCGATGGTCATTTCCCTCTGGCCCACCAGGTGGCGCGAAGGGCCACCAGCCGCCGCTTTCGAACGCATTGATTCCCAGCACAGGTATAGGCCGGGGCCATATTTGCACCCCTAGCAGATCCCACGTCCCCGGAGCTGCCAGGAAATCAAGTGAGATAATGTATAAGTCACACACCGCACAAACACACTTGACACACAAAAAGAAGTCTGCAGTCCCGCGATTGTTAACAGAACTTTTCACAGGGCAGGTTTACCGGTGTCGGCGGGAATGTAAATCGGTGCAACTGCTGCGGAAAAAATTAGCATAGATCTACCATGTGACCCAGCAGCCCCACTTCTGGGGGTTTGCCCCAAAGAACTGAAAGCAGGGTCTCAAAGACGTATTTGCACAGCCATGCTCACAGAGGCATTGGGTGTAAACCCAAGTGTCCACGGATGGACGGATGGATAAACCAATTCTAGTTCAACCACACAGTAGAATATTATTCAGCCTTAAAAAGGAAAGGAATTCTGACACATGGTACAACCTAGACAGACCTCGAGGACACGATGCTGAGGGAAAAAAGCCAGACACAGAACGACAAATAGTGCGT
>NW_021158133.1:0-1398 GCF_002837175.3 Physeter macrocephalus | reverse complement strand
CAGTGAGAGGCCCGCGTACCGCAAAAAAAAAAAAAAAAAAAAAAAGAGGCATATCTATTCCTCCAGCTCTTTGCAGTGTCTGACATGTAGAAGATCCTCAATAAATCTGGTAACTGAACAGTTTTATGGGAATTCCAATTTGCTATAGAAAAGATTCTTGCATGACGAGCAGGTTAGGGTATAGGCACAAGCCTTCGAATTTCTAAGATTCCATAATTTTCAAACAAATGGAACTTGGGCACTATAAGAGCATCAATAACTCCTCAATGGTCCATTGTCCTAACACAGTTTAAAAAATTTTTGTCAACATTTACAGTGTCTGGGATAAACTGTCTCTGCCTGTGTCTTCACCCCAGTCGCTTTCACACTTGTTCTTGCCATATCATCCCCACTGGCCTTATTTCAAATTCCCAAAGGAGCTGAGAGCTGCATACCATACATAGGCTTTGACAGGCTACTCTGTGCATGGAATGCTCCTTTCCCCCCTGCTCGGTTAACTTCCTCACTCATAATCTCTCACTTAAATGTCACTCTCCTAGAGAGACCCTCCCTGTGTATCCCCAGCACAAGACTGAGTGCACAGCAGGTCCTTAATAACAATAAGCTGAATTATTAAACAATTACCAACCACGATTATCTTTACTTGACTAAGCAAAAGGCAAAAAATATGCCATGTCACTGGAGAATCTTTACATTAAGGCTAAAACCAGAAAGGATCTTAGCTTGCTTTGATGAAATAATTTTTATCATTGGGTGCATTCACATAACATCTTTTTGTGAGGAGGAGCTAACTTCTCCTTTCATGAAATCGTAGGGCAACAGATATGGTTGCGCATATGGCAAGAAGCATGAGAATATGTCCCCTCACCCAAGAGATCTAGAGTACATTTGAGTTTATGACTAAGTTCATACCTAACTGCAGCTGGTACTCAGGACAGCACCACAGTGGGATGGTCAGGTCTATTCTCATTGTCTCACTTAATGGATGAGGAAACCAAGAAGTAATGATGTGAATTTGTGTGTATTTCATCAAAGTGATAGGACTTGGAGGAGCCAGATAGGATGCAATTCTGCTGAATTTTTGGCCTCTGGTCGGTTTTTTATTACTTGTAAATCACTCAAGAGGAAGGGCAGTGCTAGTTGCCCATAGCGACAAGCAAGGGGATAAGTGCTTTGCAGTCACTCTAGTCTTCATGATAGGAATGTCCATCACCTCAGAGAATAGCCAGCAGCTGGTCCAGGGTTCAGGGTCAAATGATAAATAGTATTGATTGACCAGAAAAGCCCTATCTTATAACTTAAAGTAAAGGCCATTCTACAGTGCTAGGAAAAGCATATGTGGAGTCAGACGACATGAATTCATGGCCACGATCAAGCCAGGGTAGGTATGTTATAGTG
>NW_021158132.1:0-1398 GCF_002837175.3 Physeter macrocephalus | reverse complement strand
CCTGCATTGGCAGGCAGATTCTCAACCACTGCGCCACCAGGGAAGCCCGTCCTGTTCCATTTTTAATTAATTGTTATAAAGGACATGAAGGAGATGCTCAGAGTGGCAGAATTTCTGAAACTAACATAAGCAATCAGGTTCTTCCTACCTTGGAAGTGAAAAAGATCATTTCCAGGACAGAGCAGGTAGCTGTATGAATTGATACATCAGTTTTTTGGATGGTGAAAATACTATTCTGCCTCCTTCAGCTCTACTTTCTAGCTACTACCCCATCTCTATCTTCTCAGCCATACTTCTCAATGGAGTTGTCTACACTTGTTACCCATGTTCTCATCTCTCACTTTCTCCTTCACCTAGTCCACCTCTCTGGCTGTCATCCCAATCTCTCTACCAAAATCCCTCCAATGACTTCCATTATTACATCCACTGACATTGTTTCTACCCTCTTCTTGAGCTCGCATTTCTTCCATTAATATTTTAACACCTGTACTTTTTGCCAAGCTCTATGCCAGGTGCTGGTGAGAAATGCTCATCAGACAAACATTCATCATCAGCTAGGTACTGGTGAATAAAACGCTCATTGTTATTGCCCTCATGGTACTTATATTCTAGTGGGGAAATAGGATTACTTAAATAATCACACCTTTAAATTAGAGTTACAAACCCCCCCAAAAAAGTGATATGAAAGAAAAAATTTAAGTGGGCCGTGAAAACGTTGATTAAATACAGTAGAGGTCTTTCTCTTAGCAGTTTTGGGGAAATTAAAAAAATTTGGTTGGTTATTTCCTCCTTTTTGAAACTCTTCCATTGGAGTTCATGATAGTAGTTCATGATTTTACTCCTAATTTTCTAAACATACTTTTCTATGCTCCTTAGATAACTTATTCTCTGTTACCCATATTATTATACAGATGTTGCCCTTTCTCTGAGCCCAGTCTTAGGGCCTCTTCCTATTTCACCTCATGCTCTCCCAGTTAGTGATTTCACCCGCTGCCCAGGGTCAGTTTCCATCTATTTGCCAATGACTTCCAAATATTCATTTCCAACACAGGTTTCACCCATTAGCTCTAGTTTATGTATCCAACGGCCTTGGCAAATTAACCTGTCTCAAACAAAATGTCCAACTTAACCCCTCTGTCATCACTCTAGAATATGTTACCATCATTCTCTCATCTGGACTAGCGCAGTAACCTCCTAGTTCATTTCTCTGTTTATACTCTGACCTTCTACCATCTGTTCACCATGTTGTAACCATAGTGATGTTTTTTTAAAAGAATGTCATTGTTCCTTTCATAAGATATATTAGACATGTGACTTCCCTGGTGGCACAGTGTTTAAGAATGCAGGGGACACGGGTTCGATCCCTGGTCCGGGAAGTTCCCACATGCCGCGGAGCGA
>NW_021158131.1:0-1398 GCF_002837175.3 Physeter macrocephalus | reverse complement strand
CCTGCATTGGCAGGTGGATTCTTAACCACTGCTCCACCAGGGAAGTCCCTTAGAGAAGCTTTAAAAAGATTATTATTGCTATTTCCAAGAAGTTGAGATTTGTTTGAAATTCTGTTACTCTAACTTAGATATTAAGAAAACATATTTGTTTGTAGAAAAGATGTATATTATTTTAGAGTGTGTCAGTCAGATTAGGCCATGTTTACTGTATTAACAAATTAACTTCCAGATCCCAGTGGTTTTACACAACATTTGTTTATTCTGGTCACACTACATATTGAATGGCAGGTTGTTAGGGAGCCATGACTCAGACTGATGGAATGTCGACCATCCCCTGGTGCTGCCATCTCCAGTTGGGGTTTCAACCTTCCCTGTAACAGTAAAGAGAGTGAATGGAGAACTCACTCTTTCTTTTAAAATCTTTGACCTTAAACAGCACATGTCACTTTCACTCACAGGCCATTCATTAGAAGTAGTCTCATGGCCCTGACTGACTACAAGGATATGTGATGAAGCAAATGGAAATTCAGAGGACCGTAAATGTTTACCAAAATATCCATGAATCTAAATGGAAGATAGTCTCAGGATATTATACTGAGATTATACTGATGTTATATTAAATGTTAGAATGAGTATTTGCAGAAATATTTTTCTGTAAATGAGGAAGACAAGTGGGAGGCATCTAGAAAGATCAATGTGAATACAGAGAAATTTCTCTGATGAGCTATCAGAGAACATTTTAAAAATATGAAAAAATAGAATGGAGTAGCAAGGACTGGGATTATTTCCTCACCTGAAACAACCAAAAAAAGGTACAGAATATATGAAAAAGTTGTTTTCAAGGAATTGGATATGAAGCAACTAAGAACAGTGATCCCTAAAAGATGGGTAAAATATAAGCCAAGCCTTACAATTGCCCTGGATTGCTGCCTTGAGAGCATTTCCAGGCTGTAGGTCAGGAAAAGGGAACCCAGGTCAAGTCTGAAATGAGGAGATAGAGGCGAGAATTTTGGAGATTTCAGGTGGTTAGAATTCATATGAGAGAGTAACAGATTGGAGAAATCTGTGCAGAGATTGAACTCTGGAGGTCTGCAGAGAGTTACCCTATAGTATTCAGCAGAGTACTGATCAGGACACACATGTGAGGAAACTACCTGAGGCTGAGGAAAGCACCACTCAGAGGATTAGAGGTAATGGTGCTCAGTACTAACACAGAGCTGAGAATAGTGCCTAATCCCATCAGCCAGACTGGAAAGCCTCATCCTTCATGGGACATTGGTAGACTACTCAGAAGAGTTTGCTTCCATAGTGAGAAATAATTAGCCCTACTCTGAATGCTGTTCTGATGCTGCCTAACAAATCTTAAAAACAAGACCCAAAGAATCAAACTCTTGGACT
>NW_021158130.1:0-1399 GCF_002837175.3 Physeter macrocephalus | reverse complement strand
TGAGCCTGCGCGTCCGGGGCCTGTGCTCCGCAACGGGAGGGGCCGCAGCGGTGAGAGGTCCGCGTACCGCAAAAAAACCCACAAAATAACAACAAAAAAAACCACACACACACACACGATGTAAAACAAACACCATGAGTGAGAGTCAGCGGAAAAAAACAGCATATTCAGACTCTTAAAGACTATATACTGAAATTATCAAAAATAAAGTAGAAAATAAGACTTAAGAAAGATATGACAAATAAATGCAATATATGATCCTTCACTGGATCCTTCACTGCAGGAAAAAACTATAAAGGATATGAGTTGACAAGTGAGAAACACAAACATTACCTTTGTATTAAATAATATACTGATATTAAATTTCTTGGGTGTGATAATGTATTTTTCACACACACACACACACACAAAGATTTTGCTGGAAAAAGTCCTTATACTTAGAGAATAAAATATTATATTGTCTGGTCCAAATGATTCAGAAAAAAAAATTACTGCAGAGTTAGAAGGGTAAAAGGAGGGAGAAAGTAATAAGGCAAATGTGGTAAAGTGTTAACAACTTGTAAATCCAGATGAAGGGTACCTGGCAGCTCACTATACTATTCTTTCTACTTTTTTTGTATGTTTCAAACTTCTCAAGGTAATTAAGATGGGAAAGCTCCCCAAACCAATTTAAAATAACACATTTTTTAAATTCAAGGGTTGGTTTAATATCAAACCAACATACACGATGAAGAGAAAAACAGCAAACAGGAGCTTGACTTGGAAATGACTGGGAACAAGCAGAGAGAGACACAGCAATAAAATGTTAAAGTATAAGGGAAATCAAGAGACATGGTAAACGGAGAAAGCAGATCAGTCGTTCATCTAATCAAAGTCCCAAAACAAGAGGAAAGAGAAAATGGGACAGGAGCTGTATAAAGACAATGCCTAAAAGTTTTTCCAGAACTAATCAAAGATGGAACGCCTCAAATTTGGGATTCCCAACAAAGCCCCGGAAAGAAATAAAAAAGATAACTTCACCTAATCGCATCATAGTGAAAGTACAGACACGAGATCCTCAAAGCCAGCGCCAGGAGAGACCTACAAGTTGCCTCTTCCACATCAACAACGGAAGCCAGAAAACATGAGAATAAAGTCTTCAACGAACAAGGGGAAAAAAAAAGCTATCAGCTTAGAACTGTGCACCAGGTAAAGATATTCTTCAAAAATAAGGATGAAAAATAAATTTCCAGGCAAATGAAAACCAAGATTCTATCACTAACAGAGGCTCACTAAGGAAATTTAAAAGTAGGTACTTAAGACAGTATAAAGTTATCCAAGATAATCTAATTTGCCTCAGAAATGTGAAAAAAGAAAGTGGTACATATGAGGATAAATTTTATTTTATTTATTTTATTTT
>NW_021158129.1:0-1399 GCF_002837175.3 Physeter macrocephalus | reverse complement strand
AAGTGTGGGTTTCAATGTTCCTGCACTTTATGTGGTCTGTAGTGCTTAAAGCTTTCAAAAACTGTTCATATTCTTGAATCCTTTTAGTATGTACCACAGCACTACTGAGGAGACAAGAAGTATCACTCATCAGAGAGAAGGCCTCAGGGTAAAGGATATTATCAAGGTCACAGGACTATAAATGTTGGAGCCATTACAAGAAGTGAAGTCATACTCAATTCATTTTCCCCTCCAGCACCTCTTTTGTACAGTGAGAAGAGTATTGGAGTCATTTAAGTGTCTCTTTTAAAGCTAAGACTTTCTGATTCTGCACCTCAGTTTTCTTGTCTCTATAATGGAGTGAACACTATACTACCTAACTAAGTATATGTTAAGAGTCTTCATGCAAAAGTGCACACCTGTGTGGCCAGAGTTCCAAGTGTGCAGTGAGGACTCCCCTCCCCCAGACCTCACTGACTTCAGTTTGCATGACAGTGGATAAAGCTCAGGGGATTGGAGGGCTGCTGGGAAATTTGCAGCACTATTCAAGTCACAGGAGAAAGTGGAGCCCTCATCTCCCAAAGGTCAGAAGAGACTTATGTTAGGAGTAATAAGGACTTGCAGTAGGAAGTCAGTGGGTAAAAAGGAATATTCTTTGGGGGCTTGTGTCAGATTTGGAGGTTGGGGCAGAAGTGAAAGATGTCATAAATACATCAAGTTGAGGAAAGTTGTAACATGTTATAATCACATATACACGTTCATAATAAACTCAGAAGGTCTGGACGCATAGTTTGGTGCTACAAATATTAACCCTCCCTTCCTCTTTCCATTTCTCCCTTTCCCTTTCTTTCTCTTCTCCTTTAATATTGGATGAAGGAGAGCCTTTCCCTTAACTCAACTTAACAATTATTGGAGCAAAAGAAGAGTTAGAACCATAACATTTGGGAGCATGTCTTGAGACAGTTATGCAAATAGCTGCTACAACCAGAGAGTTATCATGAACAAGAGGAGAGCTCTACTCAGAGCTGAGAAAACAATTTGGGCTACAAGCCATCTTATACCAATAAGGATTGCTTTTAAGTCCAGGCCTCAGAAACCGTGAGAAACAGAAGAGCTTAAGTTCATAGGTGTTTATTTATCTCATTCAATAAAAATCCAGAATAGGCAGTCCAGAGCTGGGGTACCAGTGGTAAGTGCCTTCAAGGAATTAGGCCTCTCTATCCTCTCCTTCACCTTTGGTGTATTAGTTGTCTATTGCTGTGCAACAATGTTACCACAGACTTAACAACTTAAAACGAGCACCTCTATTATCTTACAGTTTCTGTAGATCAGGAGTCTGGGAATGGCTTAGCTGGGTCCTCTGCAAGACTGCAATCAAGATGTTGGCCTCAGGCTTCCCTGGTGGCACAGTGGTTGAGAG
>NW_021158128.1:0-1399 GCF_002837175.3 Physeter macrocephalus | reverse complement strand
AAGTTTCCCATTTTTATGTAATTTTTCTTCTATCCTTTATATGTTTGAGATTTTCCCATCTAGGAACCATATATATATATTTTTTTTTTAATAAAACCCTGTTTAAATTTATATCAAATTTATTTTTATGTATGGTTTTGAGTGAAGATGTAAATACTTTTTAAAGAAAACTAACTACCCAGGGTTTCATCACCACTTATTGTGTGGTCCATAATGGCTTCTATTGATTGTAATACTTTTATCATATAGGCTCTCAACCTAGAATCTACATTTAGGGTAACGCTAGTGTCAGCTACCAATTGGCACTTGTCATTTACCTCGACGAGGATTAAATCACCTTCACCAAAATCACATATATACTGACCTTCCCCCTTGCCTCTTTGGAGCACTTTCTCAGAGCTCTCTGAAATGCTGTCTCCTGGGCTATAGTCCTCATTTTGCCCCAAATAAAACTTAAATTGCAACTCTCACGTTGTGCATATTTTTAAGTCGACACTAGCTTATCTTTTTCTGTATTAGAACCACACTCTTAATTTAGCTTTATATATATAATTAGTAAGGCACGTTTCACACATTCTTTTCAAAAAAAAATTCTAGCTTGACTTTCAGCTAAACCTTAATCACTTTCTTAACAACATACTAGGATTTTGATTGGAAGTTTATTAGAATTAAAATCGAGAAAGGTAGATCACTCTATAATATTTAGTTTTCTACAGAATCATGGCATTTTCTCTTTTATTTGGTCTTTTTAAATGGTATTTTGTAAACTTGATTTTTTTCAACTTATTCTCTATATTACTTTTAAATATGTTTATTTTAAATTTTAGTTGCTTTTTTTTTTTCTTTATGCGGGCCTCTCACTGTTGTGGCCTCTCCCGTTGCGGAGCACAGGCTCCAGACGCGCAGGCTCAGCGGGCATGGCTCACGGGCCCAGCCGCTCCGTGGCATGTGGGATCTTCCTGGACTGGGGCACTCTCAACCACTGTGCCACCAGGGAAGCCCTTTAGTTGCTTTTTAATTGATGAGATTTATACATATGTTTTCTGTATCTTAAAAGTAGAAAGTCGGTTGTTTTGTGCCTTTTTAATGATTCTTGTCCTTTGAACTGTTATATTTTTAAGGATTTTCAGTGGCTTTTCATTAACTATTGAGAAATCTCCTAATTTCTGAAAATGTCCTTTAGCATTCAACAATTCATATATTATTAATTTAGTATTTTAATACGATAGGCTTTTAAAATCGGGGTATAGCTGCTTTACAATGTTGTGTTAGTTTCTGCTGTACCACGAAGTGAATCAGCTACATGTGTGCATATATCCCCTCTTTTTTGGATTCCTTTCCATTTAGGTTTCCACAGTGCATTGAGTAGAGTTCCCTGTGCTATATACAGCAGGTTCTC
>NW_021158127.1:0-1399 GCF_002837175.3 Physeter macrocephalus | reverse complement strand
ATAGGCCCTGCCTGCTGGTCTTCATCCTGAGCCTCCTGCAGTGACACTTCAAGGAGTCCGTGTGACAGGGTGTAAAACCCTTCATTTGTGGGGTAGAAATCCTCAGGAGATGACCTAACAAGTCAGGGTGTTGAGAATTCCTGAGTGGGATCCACAAACTTGTTCTGAAGACAACTCCCAGGGTTATCAGCAAGGTCAGACGTATGTATAGTTTCTCATGTAGAGAAGTGAGAGATTATTTAAAAAAAAAAAAAAATCCAGCCTTCAATCCGACCCATATTATATAAAAATAGGGAGGAATCTATGCACATTTTTTGAGAAATCATCTAAGTTTTTTTTTTTTTAAATCCCTCTTAGCTGTAACAGCTGTTACCACGGTTAAAACTTTAATGTTTTAACTGGCTGTTGTTTAGCATTACAAATGACTCAAGGAAAAAGAAACAAGGAGTCAATGGAAATATATTACTTGTGTTTACTGTCCTTTAGTATTTTGTTGTATGAAAGCAGCTGGTTTGCATTTATATGGTAAAGGGTTTTTCTTAAAGAGTTAATTTTTAGTTAATAGTGAGCTTTCATAAGAAAAACAATTTCAAATGCTAAGTATTTGTTAGATTGTTTTTAATAGCGATAGTAGTAATATCACATTGTCCTTTTTCACACATTGAGGAGGGTTTCCTGGTGACAGCTGGAGCATGGGGGAGGGGGAGTCACTTTCAGTCAACCAGCTGCTCAGTGCAACATCATGATGGTGATATTTCAAAGCCCGTGGATAATTCTGGCTGCATTCAGAAGAGAAAATGTATCAAATTTCTGAGAAGCAATAGATAGTGTGCAAGAGCCCTTTGGGATCTAGCTGGTAGCCATCTAACAATGTGTACATTAAGGTTTGCATGTTGGTATTATTTACCATCTCATTTCTTGGGCATTGTTACATGAGCATCATAATTATAAAGCAATAAAGTCTAGTTCCATGGGGGCAAAAGGCTCATTAGTTTATGGAGAGGAAGGGAGAATGGAAAACAAACTTTGGGGATGTGCTGTGTGCTTTCACATAATATGCTATTTCATTTCTTCTTCCCGATGACTCCAGGAAGTAAGTGGAGTTTTCATCATCCATGGATAAGGAAACCGAAGCTCAGCAGGATTGATTATGTGATTTGCCCAAGGCCACGTGCTAGTAAGCGATGGCATCCAGACTTGACCCCATATCTAGCTTCAGATCCAGGAATGTTGTCATTATACCAACAGCCGTTTCTCCACAGTGTTCACTTGCTTATGCATTTTTAATCCAAAGTCACAATATCAGGATAGTATGAATGAAATTTAGATACATATTACAATGACTTCAGTTTTATATAAATAATATGTAAGGGTGTGTGTGTGTGTGTGTGTGTGTGTG
>NW_021158126.1:0-1399 GCF_002837175.3 Physeter macrocephalus | reverse complement strand
TGTGTGTGTGTGTGTGTGTGTGTGTGTGTGTGTGTGTGTGTATGTGATGCAATGGGTCCTACAAAACCTAGACCCAAGTCAGAGGCCCTCTTGTCTGGATCTTAGGGGAGTATTGGGATCAGGGGCTCTAGGACAGAGTTAGAGGAACTCAGGGTAGCCTTGTTGAGAAGCTGACATGTGAGAAAAGACTTAAAGGAGGTGTAGCAGTTAACTGTAATGTTATTTGGGGGAAGAATATTTCATGAAGAGGGACTAACTGGTACAAAGGCCTTAAGGCATGTTTGTAAGTGTCTTTAGTGTACATTTACATTTAATTGACATTTTGGATATAGATTTCTAGAAAGGACTTTTTTTTTTTAGGAATTTTGAAGAAATTACTCCATTGCATTTACCTTCTGTTATTACTGTGGAAAGATTGATGCCATTCTGATTCTCCATCCTTTATAAATGACCTATTTTTTGCAAGTTGTAGGGTCTTTTTTTCCCCTTCTACCTTACCCTATTCTTGGTATAGATCTATTTCCATCCATTGTGCTGTGCACTCAGTGAGTAGTCATTTATTCAAGAATTCATTCCCCAGATATTTATCGAGTGCTCTCTAAGATCCATGCATTGTTCTCTATTCTGGTGACACAACAGGGAGTAAACAGTGAAAACTCCCAGCCCTCAGGGAGCTTCCATTCTACTAAAAGGGAAAGATCATAAACACAGTAAAACAGCTGGTGTGTTATATGATGACAAAGACTATGGAGAAAAATAAAATGGGGAGGAGGGAAAAGGAGTTCTGGGGGGTAGAGAGTTGGGATAGTTGCAGTTTTAAGTAAGGTGATCAAGGAGAGCCCCACCAAGGTGACATTTGCGTTAAGTCCTGAAAGAGCTAAGGGGACAAGCTGTACTGATATCTGGAAGAAGAACATATTGACATGACACAAGGGTGAAGTCTGTCAGGATAGAGCATGTCTGGTGGACTCAAGGGACCACAGAAGACTAGTGTCACTGGCGCAGAGTGAGCAGAGGGGCCAGCAGAGGAGATGAGAGGAGGTGAGAGATAAGAGGAGGTGAGAGATAAGAGGAGGTGAGAGATAAGAGGAGGTGAGAGATAAGAGGAGAGAGGTAAGAGGAGTCAGATCACCTAGGGCCTTATGCGCCATTAAGCATGCTGTGGTTTTCACTCAGAATGAAATGGGAAACATTTGGCCAAGCTCTAGTTCTCTCCGAAGTTGGGACCAGCAAGATCTTGGGGTGGTATGGATGTGGGCTTATGTGAGAGAGAAAAGAATCAGAATTGATGACAGTTTCTTTTTCTGAAAGAAACAGGAAAGAGGAAGGTGTCATCAGAAGAGTCGGGCAAGGGGCTTCCCTGTTGGCGCAGTGGTTGAGAATCCGCCTGCCGATGCAG
>NW_021158125.1:0-1399 GCF_002837175.3 Physeter macrocephalus | reverse complement strand
CATAAAAAAAGAATGAAATAATGCCATTTGCAGCAACATGGATGGACCTTATCATACTAAGTGAAGTAAGTCAGACAGAGAAGGCCAAATATCATACAATATCGCTTATATGTGGAATCGGAAAAAAAAAAATACAAATAAACTCTTTTATTGATAGGAACATTTAACATGAGATCTACCCTCTTAAATTTTGAAGGGCACGATACTGTATGGTTGACTGCAGGCACTGGGTTGTACAGCAGATCTCTAGAACTTATTCCTCTTGCATAACTGAAACTTTATACCCATTGAACAGCAGTTCCCCATTTCCCCCTCCCCCATAGCCACCAGCAACCAACATTCAATTCTGGGCTTCTATGAATCTGACCATTTTGGATACCTCATGATAAGTGAAATCATGCAGTATTTGTTCTTCTATGACTGGCTTATTTCAATGAGCATAATATCGTGCAGGTTCATCCATATTGTAGAAAATGACAGGATTTCTGTCTTTTTTAAGACTGAATAATATTCCATGGTGCAGATGCATACTGCATTTTCTTTATCCATTCATCTGTTGGATACGTGGATTGTTTCCATATTTTGGCTCTTGTGAATAATGCTGATTTTTACTCATTAGATCGTTTTCAGTTCATTTATCATTGAATAAAACACGGATTTGGATACTCTCCTTACTATACAAAATGTGTCTGGAGGACCAGCAGCTTAGGCATCACCTGGGAACTCTCTAGAGAAGCAGAATCTCAACCCTATCGCAGACCCCCAGGTGACTGGTATTTAATTTTGAGAAGTACTGCTCAAAAAGACAAACCATCAGACTTGAGCCTGAGTGTGTGCTTGTGTATACCTTTAAGTGGGGATGTTATATTTGTTAATGGAAGTGTCAATTATCTTTGTTTTCCTACTATAATAACTAACTTCAATTTATAATCAATAAGATCACATATGAATTGACCTATACAATTGATCCACTGCTTTTCATACTCTTGAATTGAAAATAATCAGAACTCTCCTAATACTCATTCCTCAGCTATTAGCCACACTTCACCAGGTTTCTGATTCCCCATAACTGTGTCCTTTGTGGAAAAAAAAATTCCCTATTAGCCTCCATTTGGAAAGACTGCAGGTTGCTAACACACCCTGCGGCAACGCATACTTTACATTTGGAAAAACGAAACAAGCTTAAATTAGGTTACTTTCCTTGCCTCCGTACACTTTCAGCTTTAAATAAGCAAGGTTTTTCAGTCCAAGCTATCTGCTTTTAGGGCAGCACAGTAGAGCTGCTCTGGAGGCAAGACGTCCTGGGTTATCTGTGCTTCTGGAGGTTACATCATATAGTTCCAGCATAGCCTAGTCTTTCTTATTTGGACAGACTGTGGCAAATGCCATTTAATTTGCC
>NW_021158124.1:0-1399 GCF_002837175.3 Physeter macrocephalus | reverse complement strand
GAATGGTCAGCAGTTTGTCACTGGAGTTCCTTGTCTCCTCCCTAGGTATTATGTCCCCACCCCCACTGCAGGAACCCAGTGCCCATTCTCCCTCCTTCCTCTTCTCCCTCCCCCAAAGAAATGCTGTTTCTGGAAAGAAGCTGATCTCAGTAGTTTGAGCCTTTTCTTTTTTCTAATTGTGGACTGACAGCATTTCTCTGCTACTGGAGATAGCTCTGGCATTACTAAATATATACAGGAGTTGTTTGGGAAATGTGGATATATTCCCGAGTCACAAAGTAGTTGCTTCTTCTGAGACACGAGGCAGATCTGAAGATGGACCCTAGAAAGGACAGTATTGTATTGGCTGCAACAGATTCCCACAGATACCCCTATAGACACATGACATTTGGATAATCATATTTTTACCAGACCCTATAATAAGCCAATAAACTTTAAACCAAGCAATGTAAATACCAGTGTTCCCTCATTTCCCTGACCCCATCTCATCACCCATCCTTACACAGGCTTGGTTTGTATTTCTCTCTCCTTTTTTTCTGATTCTTCCTGCTTATCCCAAGAGAACACAGCCAGGATTGCTCACATATTTATCCTTGAAGCCCTTGTTTGCAGAACCTAGGAGAGAGCGTGGGAGGAGAGCTGATGATAATTTCATCCTTGCTCCTTGATGTGCCCTGAATCCCAAACAGGAGCCAAACTGAAGCACACCAGGACAGAGGTTTCAAGACACTAGACTCTCTCAAACCGGAATCCTGGACGGGAGGTTCAAGGGGATTGCTAATGGTGTACGAGACTGCAGAACTTCCTCCTACAGGGACTCTGACATAGATAGAGGGCTGGCATTTATTTTAGATGTTAAGTGTCCCCCGGGACAAAGCAAATCATGAATAAAGACATATCCTTTAGCTAGCTATATTCATGCATCTCAGTAAAATTTATGCTACATTTTTTTGTTGTTGTTGTTAGCCTACTGTCAGTATAGCAGAGCGACTGAGTCTTGAAGGTAAATAATCTGGATTTGAATCTTGTCTCCAACTATGTAGCTGTGTGAATGTGGGCAAATTACTTTATGTTTTGATGTCTTGGGTGTCTTTTCAGCAAAAAGTGGGTGGTAATGGTACCTACTTCATCAGATTATTATGAGGGTTAAATGAAATAACGTATGCCAAATGCCCAGCACAATACCAGGCATATTGTAAAAGTGCTTATAATTTTAGCTGCCTGTTAGTACTGGAGATATTAGTGACAACAAAAAGGATTCTCTTTTAGCCTGGGGAAGGTTCATCTGAAACACAATTTTGTGTTAAATATACGATTTGGAATTTGGGAGAGGCTTTTCCTACTTTGCTGCAACACAATATTGTGGAATGACCTTCACTGGACTTGAATCGAAAGACCA
>NW_021158123.1:0-1399 GCF_002837175.3 Physeter macrocephalus | reverse complement strand
TGTCTTTCTGTCTGCTGTTCTGATTGGGTGATTTCCATTATTCTATCTTCCATATCAATTATTTTTTTCTTCTGCATTATTTAGTTTGCTATTTATTGCCTTTAGCTCAGTTTTCATCTCAGCAATTGGGTTATCTAATTTTGATTAGATCCTCTTTATAGTTTCTAGTTCCTTGTTACAGTGATCTTCATTTCTGTCAATAGCCTTTCTTAATTCCTTCAGCATCTTTATCACTTCCTTTTTGAACTCAGGGTTTGGTAGACTGGAGAGGTCTGTTTTATTGTTCTTTCAGGAGATTTCTCTTGTTCTTTTAACTGGGAGTAGTTCCTCTGTTTTTTCATTTTACTTATATTTCTCTGACTCTATAAATTTAGGAGAAACAGTTATCTACTGTGATCTTCGAGGGCTATTTTTATGTAGGAGCATCCCTATGTAGTGTGCTCAAGACCAATATTTTTGTTACAAGGGCTCTTTTGGTGTAGATGCTTTCTATGTCTTTATTCAGGGTGTGCTGGCCCTTGTTCCCTTGATAGGGGGTGTGTTTGGTGTTGTGGTGACCACAGCCTACACTGGCTGTTGGGCGGGGTCTCCTCTTTGCTCTCTGGTTAACACAGCCCAGTTGGGGGTAGGGTCTGTTCACAAGTTGTTGGAGTAGAGGCCCCCAGATCCAGTTCTAAACTGGGGTGTGAGGTAGGCAGGACCGTGCCACTCATGCTGGGAAGGAGCCACTGTGTGTTCTTCCCCAGGAGCTGTCTGCTGGGATGTGTGATTCTGTGATGCTGCCTGCCACCTGGTGTATGTACCCACAAAGATCACTGCTGGCACTGCCCTGAGGGTCTCCCTCCTTTTTGGAGCTCCAGTAATCAGCTAGATGTCCCTGAGGTGCACATGTGCAGTCCTTGTCCCAAAATCCACTAGAGGGAGAACCTGCCAGAGCCGTGTCCTGGCACCTGCCATGGGATTGCAGGTAATCTGCTCAGATTTCAGCCCTACTTCCGCATGTCCACGCCCACAAAGTTCACAGAAACTGCAGTGGCTGGAGCCACACCCTACTGTGAGCAAGCTGACAATGAGACTGCTATGGTGTATCCATGCCTCTCCTTTCCTGTGTTGACAGTTGTGCTCCTATGGTGGACTTATTCTCCATCCTGCATGTGCCCCCAGTTGCAACCCAGAACACACTCCAGGCCCTTTGGGATGTCTCCATTTGGCCAAACAGAGTCCTCTCCCTGGATCTGTGTTCTGAAGCTCAAGTTTCAGCACTGATCGCTCTCTACCCTGTGAGGGCAGCAGGCCAGCTCTGGCACTTTGCTCTTGAGCCCCTGAAGTTCCCTATCTGTCCCAGAAGACTAGTTGGTAAAGGAGATTCCCAGGGTGAGGGAACCTTTCCTCTTTCACA
>NW_021158122.1:0-1401 GCF_002837175.3 Physeter macrocephalus | reverse complement strand
GATTAGTGGTTGCCAGGATTTAAGGTGAGGGAGGGATGGAGACTGACTGCTTAATGGATATGGGGTTTTCTTTTGGGGTGGTGAAATATTCTGGAAGTAGATAGTGGTGATAATTCGCAACACTGTGAATATACTAAATGTCACTAATGTTAAATTTTATATTATATGTACTTCACTACAATGAAAAAAATTCATAACTCACACTTATACAAGGAGGGCCTTCAAGAGGTTTTAAAATAGTATCCAAATGAACGTTGAGGATATTATGCTAAGTGACATAAACCAGTCACAAAAAGACAAAAACTGTATGATGCCACTTATATGAAGTATCTTAACTAGTCAAACACATAGAGACAAAAGGTAGAATAATGATTACCAGGGGCTGGGGGCAGGGAGACATAGGGAATTGCTGTTTAGTGCATATAGAGTTTCAATTTTGCAAGATGAAAAAGTTCCAGAGATCTGATGTACAACAATGTGAATATACTTAACACTACAGAACTGTACACTTAACATGGTTAAGATAGTAAATTTTTTTGTATGTTATACTTATTATATATTGTATTCTTACAGTAAAGTAAAAAAAGAAAATGTTATTAAGAAAATCACTAAGGAAAAGAAAATACATTTGTACATATTATGTATTTGTTGAAAAAAATCCACATATAAGTGGACCCGCACAGTTCAAACCTGTGATATTCGAGGGTTAACTATATTATAAATTTCAAATTTGCTCAGAGACTAGATAAGATGGTAAATATTATGTGCTTTCACCACATTTAAACAACATATATATGGGATCTGAGAGGTGGAATCCTAGGGATTCTGGCTCTACTAGAGATTCCTATTTAAAAAAACATGTTTATTAAAAAAAAGATAAGAACCTTCTGACCTAGTCTCTTAGAAGAAAAGTCAATTGTCTCACCCCATTTTACTAATGTTACCTGGAACCAGGTGGTACCCCAAATTTTCTAGATCTATGTTTATATTTTCCTGTAGCTAATGGGGAGCCATGGATGAATTCATGTGTTAATTGCCTAGTGGAAGCTTAATAGCTGGAAGGCCTCTTTTATTTCCCTTCCTTCTTCCTGTTTTCTGTTTGTCGACTGATTTATTGCACATATATTCTTCCACCAAGAGAAATGTTGATCAAAAATCAATCAGTATTATTCTTTATGAATCACCCTGATAAGAAGTTTAATACTGGAGAGAGGAGAGTGATGCTATTACTACAGATTATGTGTGGATTTCAATAATAGAGGCAGGTGAAGCAAAGATTGGAGCCAGGGTTCAAGATGGCAGAGTAGAAGGACATGCGCTCACTCCATCTTGCAAGAGCACCGGAATGACAACTAACTGCTGAACAATCATTGACAAGAAGACACTGGAACTCACCAAAAA
>NW_021158121.1:0-1401 GCF_002837175.3 Physeter macrocephalus | reverse complement strand
GGCCACAACAGTGAGAGGCCCGCGTACCGCAAAAAAAAAAAAAAATCTTTTGTAATACATCGGCAACAGTAAGTAAACCGTTTTCCTGTTTTCTATGAGCCTCCAGCAGATTTTCAAACCCAAAGAAGGGGTCCTAGGAACCTCCAATTTGTAGCCAAGTCAGACAGAAGTTGTAGATGACCTAAGGACCCGTGGCTTGAAACTGGTGTCTGATGCGAAGGCAGTCCTGTGGGACTGAGCCCTTGACCCGTGGGGTCTGTGCTAACCCAGGCAGTTAGTGTCCGAATTGCTTGGTGTGAAAACCCACATACCTGGTGTCAGAAGTGCGGCAAGTGTGCGTTAGAAGGAAACAGTGAGTGAGTTTTTCCTAAAACACATCCACACAATGAAGTAAAGTACCAAGTAGCAGTTATAAAGAAAGTGGTAGAACTCCACCCACTGAGGTGGAAAGATCTCTGCTATAGACAATGTTTGCGCTGCCCCCCTCTTCGTATGTTGAAACCTAACTCCTAAGGGGACAATATTTGGAGGTGAGGCTTTTTAAAGGTGATTAGGTCATGAGGGCAGAGCCCTCCTGTGTGGGATTAGGGCTCTTGTATTAAGAGGCCCCCGGGAGCTCCCTTGCCCCTTCTGTCACATGAGGATACAATGAGAAGTTTGCCAACTTCTCAACCCAGAAGAGGGCTCTTTCCAGAACCTGACCATGCTGACACCTGATCTTGGACCTCTAGCCTCTAGAATTGTGAGCAATACATTTCTGCTGTTTTTAAGCCACCCAGTCTATGGCATTTTGTTACAGCAGCTGGAATGGACTAAGACATTCTCCAACACATATTAACATATTCGGAGTGAAAAAGCAAGCTGCAGAATAATGCCTCAAGTATGATTCCATTTACCTAAGGTACATGTGTTTGTGTGTGCATGTGTGTGTATACACACATAAACACAACTGCGTAGGAAAAGGATTAGGACGACAGGCATGTCTGTATTTGTGGGGTTGCCTCTGGGGAAAGGAGAGAGAGTGGGAGCTGGGGAGGAGCAGGAACAGCTAACCCTGTTAAGAACATGCCTGGTGCCAGGCACTGCCCTGATGCTTTCTTTGTATGGACGCATTCTTTTAATTCTCCCAGTAGCCCATTGTACAGATGAGTAACTGAGGCACAGAAAATTCAGGTCACCTGCTCAAGGCCTTGCAGCTGGTAAGTGGAGCCAGTGCTCTTAGGCACTGCCTTATGCAGTCCCTGGAGAGAGATGTCATATTTTCTGTGATCTTTTACAATGAGAATATATGTAATTGGGGGAAAAAAAAAACAGTAAAGAAAGAGAAAAGGGACTTCCCTCGTGGCGCAGTGGTTTGATCCCTGGTCAGGGAACTAGATCCCACACGCATGCCGCAACTAA
>NW_021158120.1:0-1401 GCF_002837175.3 Physeter macrocephalus | reverse complement strand
GCCTCCAGCCCACCACAGACCCTCCAGTCCTGCCATGGACACCCCCATGACATTAGTCTCCAGTCTGGCCATGGACACCCCCATCATATTAGCCCCCAAGAGGGCTTCTGGGAGGGGTGAAGCTTGACCATGAAGAAGACAGGGCAGGCCCTAACTGCAGCAGGTGAAGGCAAGGACTGGGGGTGCTTGGCTACTTGTCCCCCAAAGACCCAGAATGTGGGCTCTGACTTCATGGGTCCACCTCCACCTGGGCTCACCTGGGGGGTCCCTGCAGGGAGAGTGCATCCTTGGGTGATTTTCCAACTCTCCCCACCCCCAGCTTCACGCCCTGGGCCCCCCTGGCCCAATAATAGTCTTTAAATAGTGTCTCTCACCCAACAGGCCTACGTGGGAGATTTTAGTATTGTGTGGGTGTCCAGCGCCCAGCGCCCATGTGTCCTGGGTGTCTTGGGAGGGGAGGGAGCCTCGCTCTCACGTTCCTGCCCCAGTGCACCTGGGGTCAGGGCAGCAGCCCCAGGCTCTGTTCTGGCAGAAGCTCCGTCTCTGTGAACAAGTCTTCCCCCACTCCCCTTATCCTCACTGGAGGCTCAGGAGGCCACACAGCATCGGGGCACCTCCAGAACCAGGACCCCACCCTAGGGAACTTCTCAAGAGCAGGAACCAGGCCTGGGGGCCGAGGAGAGGAGGGTGCCGGCCTCTTCAGGATCCCTGGGGCTAGGATGCCTCCTACGCAGGAGGGCCTTGGACTCAGCTTAAGTACCACTCGGGTCTCCTACCCCTCCCCGGTAGGGGTCTCTTCAGATTCCAAGGCCCCAAGATCCTCCCCATCGACCTCTGACCCCAACTGAAGAGTCGGGAACCCAGAGACCCCCTCCTGAAGCTGTTATATCCAGGGATTATTATGGTGAAGGATGCAAGTTAAAATCAGCGAGGACAGAGGCAACGAGCAGGGGCCAGCCTCCTCGGCTGTGGCAGCCCAGGGAAGCCCACCTGAGTCCTGAAGTGCAGGGTTTATTGGGGTCTGTCACGTCAATGTGGGGACCGCCGTGTGCCTGACCTTGGCCTCCAGCCCCCGGGGGCAACTCAGGAAGCCCCACCGTGCATCATTCTGTCAGCACAGGCCAGCCTGGAGCGAGGCCCACGGAGCACGGACACTCCTGTCAGACTCAAAGTGACCTCTGGAGCAAGGACAGAGGCCTGGCCTCTCTGTGGGCAGGTGAACCCACACCGCACGGGCCCTGGTGCAGTGTCCGTTCCGTTGGGTCAGCTGGGTGCACGCGGGTCATCCAGTGTCTGTGTCTCAGCCTGTGACAAGTGACCACACTGTCCTGCTCTGCTCACAAAAGCGAGGCCAATGGAGGGACAACGGGGGTGGGAACAAAGCCGGGTCAGGGTCAGGTT
>NW_021158119.1:0-1401 GCF_002837175.3 Physeter macrocephalus | reverse complement strand
GAGTGCTGCAATTGCTCAGCGGTGGTGCCTAAGGCAGAAGAAAAACCCTCGCAGGTGGTACGAGGGACGTGTGGAGGGAAGGAGCCCCTGCGGGGTCAGAGGGCTGGAGGGAAGATGGGAACCAAGGCGGGGTGGTGTCTCGGAAATTAGGGGAGGACCTTCCAGAAGGGGAGTGATCATCAATAAGGCGAGGCTTGTGTCAGTCAGCTCAGGCTGCTGTAACTAACACCACGGACTGGGGGCTTTGTCAACAGACATCTAGTCCTCTCAGTTCTGGAGGCTGGGAAGGCCAAGATTAAGGTGCTGGCGGACTTGGTTCCTGAGGAGAGACCTCCTACTGGCCTGCAAACAGTTGCCTTCTCGATTTGTCCTCACATGGCAGAGACAGACAGAGACAGAGTGCAAGCGAGCTCTGGTTTCTCTTCTGCTTCTTAGGGGGACGCTAACCCCATCATCGAGACCCAGTCACCTCCCAAAGGCCTCACCTCTGAACACCATCCCATTGGGGGGTGCAGCTCGAACATAAGAATTTGTGGGAGACAACATTCAGTCCATCAGAAGGATTAAAGGGGTTTTTTATGGCAGTCAAGAAGCATTCGGTGGCCTTGGTCGCAACAAACTTGGGTGAAGTTGTGAGTGTAGAAATCTGATGGGAGATCAAGGCAAAGGTCAGAGGACCAAGACACCGATCTCGGTCCAGTGCTCCGGTACCTGCAGAGAAGGAGAAATAAGGGCATGTATTTCTCCACAGAGCTGTTTGGAGATGGGGAGATTTGAGCATGCTCACAGGCATCTAGGAGGTCTCGGCAAAGAACAATATTTAAATTTAAAATATTTAAATTTATTTAAATTAAATTTAAATTTAAAAATAAATTTAAAAGTGCTGGAGAGAAAGGAGATGCCTAATGGAGAAGGTCTTTCAGTAACAGGAGAGAGGAAGAAGAGCTGGACAGAAAACAGGTTGCTTCTGCTGGGATTAGGGAGGAAGGAAGGCTGGACAGAGACAGTAAACATGGAGGTGTGAGCAGGGCCAGCTTCAGGGGCCTGCGACTTTGCAGTGGCTAGCGTCACTCTCACCAGGAGCCCTAGGCTTGTCCACTTTCAAATTCTTTTCTTTTTTTATGTTTGGAAGAATCATTAATATTCAGATTTTAAATTTTGATTTCAAAGCCATTTGTAGTGAGAATAGAGAAGAGTTTTTGCTTTTCCAAAGTCAGAATATTAAGCCACATGGTTGATGGCTTTATTTATTTATTTATTTTTATTATTAATTTTTACTGGAGTACGGTTGCTTTACAATGTTGTGTTAGTTTCTGCTGTACAACAAAGTGAATCAACCATACGTATATATGTATCCCCTCTTTTTTGGGTTTCCTTCCCATTTAGGTCACCACAGAGCAC
>NW_021158118.1:0-1402 GCF_002837175.3 Physeter macrocephalus | reverse complement strand
AAAAAGCAAGACCAAACAAACAATGAAAAACCGAAAATAAGAACAAGGTACACTGGTTTTCTGGACTTTTCCCATTATGCCTCCCTCCTCCCCTTAAAGAAAGAGATAGATTATCATAAATCAAAAATATCATCATGATTAATAAAGCTATTTCTATGCCGTGTCATTTTCTTTATCCAGAGAACTATTGGTAGTACCTTTGCCCTGACACAAGGAAAAGAAAATCTGACTGGGGGCCAGGACCTCAGGCGTGATTTTGGACCTCCTTGCCTCATTCACCAGCGCTCTTGCAGAACTTCACTCTTAAAGATGTTGACATCTGTTGAAATTGCAGTGTGTCAAAAAGATGTAGCCTGCCTTCAGATGAGGATGTTTGTATGTTCTGGCTATCTATTGCTGTGTAAAAACTTACTCCAATATTTAGGGCTTAAAACAACTACCATATTTTCATACCTTATAACTGTATGGGTCAGGAATTTGGGGCCCAGCTCAGCTGGATGAGGCTTTTGCTCTATATGATACAGAGAGAAGACTTGGTAAGATTCAGCCAGCAGACAGAATGGTCTGGAGTGTTCAAGGTGATTTTACACACATATCTGTCTTCTTGTCTGGGAATGGTTGGAAGGTTGAACACACCTGTGATTGGTAAACCAAGCTCCTGGATGTCATAGCCTCTCATACATGGCTATCTCAACATAGCCGGACACTTTTGAGCCACAGGGCTACCAAAGGGATTGTTTCATGAGACACGAGGTAAAAGCGTCCTGTCGTTTGGGTTCTGGACCTAGAGTGTCACACCCACTGTTTTCATTTCTATGACTTATAAGTATTCTAAGATATCTTGAATAACAATCAAAGAGAGTGAAAATAAATTAATGAAAACAAAACATTTTAAAAACAGTTCTAAAATATATTTTCTGAGGATTCCCATCAATTCTACAGGAATTGCTTGTAGAACATTCATTTTACACTTGGAGGGCATTTTTACTTTGTTGTTTACTATTTTTGTGTCTAAATATCCAACATATTCACTTACTCAAGTTGATCTTCCTTTTATTTTAACTTAGTGAAAAGGTCGATATGGATATCCTTACACCAGTACCATACTACCTTTGATTATTGTAGCTTTTTATAATTTTTTGAAATTGGGAAATATGAGTCATCCAGCTTTTTCCTTCTTCATTAAGACTATTTGGCTATTACCGTAGCTTGAATTTTGATCATTTGGAAGTTTAACTTCAGGTTGTCAATATCTACAAAGAAAAGAGTTGGGAATTTGACAATGGTTATGTTAAATCTGTAGATTACTTTGAGGAGTATTGCCATCTTAACTATATTGTTTTCCAATCCATGGACACATATGTCTTTCTATTTATTATGGTCTTCAATTTCAGTATGTTTT
>NW_021158117.1:0-1402 GCF_002837175.3 Physeter macrocephalus | reverse complement strand
TAAATAAATAAATAAATAAATAAAAGAGGGAACTTAAGTTCAAAGGGACAAAATCACTTGCCCCAAATGTGCAACTATTTAGATAAGTTAGATAAGGGATTCAAGCCTAGGTACCTGACTCTAAAGCATATGATTTATCCACTAAACATAATGTGGAGGTAGAAAAATTGTGCAGGCATTGACAGATAAGTAAAAGCCTCAAAATCAGTCCATTCTAAGAGAAAGTTATATGGAAATGAATACTTGCTGACTTAGAATCTTCTCTGAATTATTTCCATATCAGTAGAACAATTTTTTAATTTGAATGCTGAAACTGCATTAGAGTGGGAGCCAAACTTTGCACATTTAATTGCTGAAAAATCTGCCTTACCTTTCTACTAAGCAATTATTTTTAACTTTTACTCAACAAAATAACATTATCTAGTGGCACCTGATTACTTAGCGTGTGTTCAGTAAAAAAGACCTCTTTTTAACATTCCAAAAACAATCAAATCAGAGGTTCATAAAAGATCATACAGTATAAGGTCACTCCTCAGAAATCCTCTCACCTATATAACACTGAAAAGGAGCTCTATTCTCAAGAATTCTAGAGCTTTTACTCAAAGAGATTCTGCTTCTCAGTGGTTGAATTAAGATTATACAAATAATAAATAAATTCTTATATAATCCATTTAAGTGACTACAAATTAGTTCATAGTTGAAATATTTGTACAAAGTGTGAGCAAAATGCACTCACCTATACACATACCCACATAAAATCTCTCCATAAAAGACTGGTAGGGAAATTAAACAGATTATTCAAAGGTCACAGAGCAAATGTTAGAGATATAAAACAAGATAGTGGTCAAAACCTCTGTTCATTCTGCTCAGTTTTCTTCAAAATTCAATCTGTATAACAACTTTGATATTAGATTACTTGTGCAAGCCATAATATCTCATAATACCCTTTTGAATTAATCACAGTAAGTTTCATTTTTCATAAACTTGTTGACTTGCTGACTAAAGTTCACAGAAGTTTAGTGATTTTGGGGGGGAGAAAAAGTGGAAATGTATAGATAGATGGATAGATAGATAGATCACTCATGCATTCTTCAACCTCAGCAGGTAAAATTTGACTCTTGAGGGGACAAAAATAATCTTACTTTTTAATCCATAAATTCAGATATATGTACAGTTCATGAACAGATATACAGTATATCTATGGTATTTCAAGTTTTACCAAAGGATAATTAGGAAAAGATATCTAAAAAGTCTTCTTGGGAGGAGATAATCTTTTAAAAGTTTAAAAAAGAGAAAGAGAGATTGGGGCAGGATGTGACACACACACTTAGATAGTTGACTATGGATATTTATTTTGTTATTTTTTTATTCTTTGAGAATACAATAATTTTTTCCTTAGCTT
>NW_021158116.1:0-1402 GCF_002837175.3 Physeter macrocephalus | reverse complement strand
ACTACTGAGCCCGTGTGCCACAACTGCTGAAGCCTGTGTGCCTAGAGCCTGTGCTCCGCAACAGGATAGGCCACGACAATGAGAAGCCCACACACCGCAACAAAGAGCAGCCCCGGCTCACCACAACTAGAGAAAGCCGGCACACAGCAACAACAACGCAACACAGCCAAAAAATAAAAACAAACAAATAAATTTAAAAAAAAACATAGGATTCAAATTCACAAACAGATAATGGGGCATTGGAAAATCAACTTCCAAATCACTAGAGTGAATTAAAAGGGCAAAAAACTTAATCTAACAAAAAGCAGGAAAAAAGATTTTACAAGATAAGAAGAAAGCAAGGAAAAGAGGAAGCGTAAAATAAAATGACAAGGTAAGTCTAAAAATACCATTAATATTACATGAAAAAAGAGACAATTCTTCTATTAAAGGGCAAATCCGGCTATATGCTGTTTACACAGATGTATTTGAGACCAAGTGGCAAGAACATTTTGAATATGAACAGATGGGAGAAATATACCAAGCAAATGATAACAAAAATAAAACAGGTATATTAGCATCAGATAATTTGGAATTCAAGGCAAAAATCACTAAAAGAAACAAAGAAGATATACTGAAAAAAGTTATAGTCTTACAAAAATATATAACTTCTATGATTCTTAACAGTCAATTTCAAAATATATAAAGCAAACACTAGTAGAAATCAAAGAGAAGTGAACAAATCTATTATGGCCATGGATGAAGTTTCAGAAATCTACAAGTCAAGTAGAAAAAAGTGATAAAGAAAATAATAGAGGATTTGAGTGACATAGGATTTGAGTTAACAAGCTTTAACTAATATATGTTATACCCTACAAACTGAGAACACATTTTTTTTTCAAATACATTTTTAGAAGTCACATACGAAAAAACCCCCCAAATTCCAAACCACTCCCCATTATACCAGCCATTTTCTCTGTGCACAATACATGAAAATAAGCAATTAACATTAAAATGGTGGGGTGGGATGAGGTGGGACTTTACATCTATTTGGAAATGTAAACTCATTCACAGGGAATTCTTTGGAACTCAAAGCCTAGCTTATCTCTGCTACAGCCCATTCTGGTGAATACTTTTAGTCGTAAGTCTCACATATGAATGTCATGGGATCCCAAGGGGGGAGGGGGATATTATTGTGAACCTCTGGTTCTGAGAGTAAAGTTTAAATAAACTCAGCCTGGTATTCAAAGGCCTCCAGAATCTGACCCTAGCCTGCCTTTCCTCTCTCACCTCCAACTCTTCTCCAACATGCAAATGCCACAAACTCAGAATACTCACCACCTAATAAATGCTCCTTGGTTCACAACACTCATCCTGTTTCTTTTTTTTTTTTTTTTTTTTGTGGTATGCGGGCCTCCCTCTG
>NW_021158115.1:0-1403 GCF_002837175.3 Physeter macrocephalus | reverse complement strand
ACCGCAATGAGAAGCCCGCGCACCACAATGAAGAGTAGCCCCCACTCTCTGCAACCAGAGAAAGTCCGCGCACAGCAACAAAGACCCAAAGCAGCCAAAAATAAAAATAAATAAAATAAATAAATTTATTTAAAAAAAGGTTACCCTCCGAAGATACTATTTCTCTCAAAGGAGTGTCTGTGACACACTGGATGTTCCTGGTGAAGAGCTTGGCTGTATGCTTTAAGTCTGAAATATGGGGGCTTCAAGAATAATTTGGAGCCCCCATCTTCATTCAGCTGATAACGTGTCTGCTTACATGTGGGCACTGTGCCAGGTGCTGGGATTCAAAGGCAGAGACTGGTTAAGACAGAGTTCCTGCCCTCTGGGAACTTCCAGTATATTAGCATAGAGTAAAATAAATGCTGTGTCTAGGGTAAGGAGAAGGTCCTAGGGCAGGGAACACATGAGAGGGGCAGCTAACCAGGCAGCCTTAAGATGGAAGTTAAGAAAGTTTTCCAAGAGGAGATGCTTCTAAGCTGAGTTCTAACAGCAAAAGAGGCAAAAGATAAGGAACTTCCTTTTTTGGGGACTCAGATTCCTCATCTACAAATTGAAGCTAGGTACTAACCCACCTCACAGGGCTTTATTATAATAATGTTTTGATAGTTGTTGAAAAGTAAGAGAAAAGTAGCTAAAAGGATATGAATAAGCCTAAATGCCAAAAGAATGAACCAAAGAGAGAAGAAATGATCAACAGAAAAGCCATCTGTGAGAAGAGGAGAGGGGATCCAGACCACAGCAAAAGGCTCATCTCTTCACTGGCACAACAGGGAAGGAGAGAATGGGCACAGACGACATTAAAAGTATTAGTTCAAGAAACAGCCCAAATGTCCATCAACTAACGAATGGATTAAACAAAATACTGTATATCCATACAATGGAATATTTGGCAATAAAAAGAAATGAAGTACTGATAACACAGATGAACCTTGAAAATGTTAAGTGAAAGAAATCAGTCACAAAAGACCAATGTTATAAGCAAATCTAGAGAGAGAAAGCAGATTAGCAGTTGCCTGGGTTTGGGAGGACTCAGGGGAAACGGAAAGTTCCTGCTCATGGGTACAGGGTTTCTCAAGACTCAAGTGAAATTTAACCTCTCTTCTGATGGCTCCAGTCTTTGGCAATCCTGCCTCTGCCTCTTTGGCGACTTGTTATGGAGCATCCTCCATAGGTCTTCACCTGGAACTGGAATTACTCCTGCCTTTCTCTCCACTAGGGGGAACTCTGTGAAGGTGGGGATACTGCCTTTTGATCTATGTACTCCCAGTGTCCATAACCCTGTCCGACAAGGCAGCACTCAATAAATGTCTATCGGACTTCCCTGGTGGCGCAGTGGTTAAGAATCCGCCTGCCAATGCAGG
>NW_021158114.1:0-1405 GCF_002837175.3 Physeter macrocephalus | reverse complement strand
ATTGTACAGCACAGGGAATGTAGCCAATATTTTATAATAACTTTAAATGGAGTATAATCCATAAAAATTTTGTGTCACTGTGTTGTACACCTGAAACTAATATAATATTGTAAAGTAACAAAACCTCAATTAAAAAAGAAAAAAGTAAAGAAAAAACAATGACAACAATAATGGCTATCTTTATTGAGCACATACTATGTGCCATAATGGCTATCTTTATTGAGCACATACTCTGTGCCAGGCACAGTGCTCATCACTTTCCATGGATCAGTAACTTATTATTACTCAGAACAAGCCAGTGAAGGAGGTACTATTATTATTATCTTCATTTCTGTTGAGGCAGAAAGGGATTCAGTAGCTTGCCTGAGACCAGCAGTGGCAGAGCTGGATTTCAATGTAGTACTGAGGTCTGACTCCGGTACCCAGGCCCTAACCTCTGAGTCCTGACCGGGCCTGGGAAGGGAGCACTGTATCTTGGTGCAGCCACCATAACCGGAGGATGTGTGATGGTCGTGTGTAGAGGCTGGTGATTTCTCTGCTTGAATTGGAAATAATAATGCTTCTGCCGCAGCTTATGCCCCCCTTCCCCTCCTCTCTGCAAGTGTGTAGGAGGCTGCAGGGTGGCGAGGAGAGAGTTCTAGGAATGTCTAGTTTTGGTCTAGAGAATGATAAAAAAGGCAAGCCCAGTGACCTGCAAATGCCACCAAGGCTAGAGGGGCCATCTCTGTGGGCTTGGGAATCAAAGAAAAGGGGAAGCCTTTCCCAGTTCCCCATGTTCTTTGAGGCACATAAAAGAGGATCACAGAAGCTCCCTGGGCTTGAGAGTGAGGGGCCCAGAGGCGGGCAGGGCACAGAGAAATGCCCAGGTGGCTGCGTGATGGGGCCAATGGGAGACGAGGTGGCCTCTCTCTGGTGGGGGTGGGGAGGACCTTATCATTAGAGGGGAGCCCCTCCCCAGAAAAACTGCGTGCCACATAGCCTGTTTGGTGACCACCACATTGGTGAGGCCACGAGCCCCAACTGGAGCCCAAGGCAGCCACGGTGACCACAGAGCACCCTCCAGCACTGACATCCTCTGGTGACATAAGACCGTCTCCACCTCCCCTTGTAACACTGCCACGTCCCCCATTTCTGTCCCTCCTGCTCCCGAGGCCCAACCTCAGAGGAGTGAAGAGGAAGAGGTATTTCAGAACTGGCAACATCCTCTTTCTTGTTCCAGACCCTTCTAGCTGCCCCGGATAGGGTGAGAGGAACAAAAACCAGCATTCTCAACTGGACTCATCTGAGTTTCAATCAGTGAAAGTGACTTGAGAGTTAGGACATTTGTCCCAGGAGAGGAATTTGGATCCATCTCTTTGAACTGGGAGCAGGGACTTGATGAACAAGTGTTTTCCTGTATCTCTCC
>NW_021158113.1:0-1405 GCF_002837175.3 Physeter macrocephalus | reverse complement strand
TCAGGACTGGTGGACTCCTGTGTCCTCAGCACCTCCAATGGAAGAACACCACAGCTTCCTGAGAAACAGTGTTGCCTGTCTCGCCTTCTCAGCTAGAATGCCTTTGTGGAGAAAAGAGAGAGTTCCTAAGAGAAACCGAGTGTGTCCTGTGCCTCCCGGGTGCCCTCCCTGGGCCCTCATTGCCAATTTGAAAGCTAGGCTTGTCCACAAGATTGAAAGTATCGTTCAGATGTTCCTTTCACGAATTGAGGCTTTCAGAGGTGTTCCTTGGACTCTGGGAGAACTAGTGCTGGAAGTCAGTATGCTTTCCATACGACACCTGCGCCCTCACAGGGTGGCAGGGAGGAACAATGCGTCGAGGATCACTCTCCTCGGCTGCCTGCACAGCATTACGCTACCGAAGGCCTCCGGATTTTCTCTGTGAAGCAGAGTGAAAAGCAACCCCCTGCTTTCCTCTCCACATATGTCGATGGCCAAAAGCTTCAAAGACCTCCGCAACACTGCTCTAGCTGGTCTTCGCTGTAATGCCAGTGGCTCTCGGTGCAGAGCGTGCGCTGCCATGGAAACACTTTTTTCGTGGTCTCCGTTCTGGTGCACGTACTTACCTGACCTCTCTCTATTCCACGCAGAAACTAGACATTCCATGCAGCCTTGACAGTGTAGAGACTCCCCTGCACAGCACCACGCTCAGGGCAGTTGCGAGCCCACGTTGTAACCTACCTAAAGCCATAAGTCCCGTAGACCATTCACACGTTGCCCAATTCCCCGGCTCTCAAGTAATCCGGCTACCTGCCAGAGTGCTCCTTCTGCCTCTTTTCACTTGCTGGAAACTCAACGTATTTGGGCAGTTTTCAAGACTTGGCTTGGCAATGTAGGCCAGAGGTAAGAACTTCCCAGCTGTAAAGCAGGGAGGGCCACAGCCTCAGAGCTGCCTGGAATATACTGCTGCTGCCAGTCGTACGTCCTGGCATGTCCTTCGTAGGAAAAGGGCGTTCTCCGCAGACCAATAGCGTGCTTGCAGTTCCTTGCATGAGGGCTCCCCAAGACGCCAGTACTGAAGGTGAATACGACACTGCCAGCCAGGCTCATAGTAAAGGCCATGTGTTGCATCCACAAGATTTGGCGCACAGCATTTGCCATGCAAAGGTAATCCATGTAGTGCCTTCAGGCTCGTCACCTTTTCAGGACTGGTGGACTCCTGTGTCCTCAGCACCTCCAATGGAAGTACACCGCCTCCCCAATAGCTCTTCCTGTGAGACTTCACCACCTGCAGGGACCTTGGGCCTCCGGTCTTCTCTCACTCCAGAGTGAAAGTCGACGCACTGCTTTCTTCGCTGGATAGCTAGAAGTCCGCGCTTGCTACACTCCAGCAGAACACAGGTTCAGCAGTTCTTTCAGGTGTACG
>NW_021158112.1:0-1406 GCF_002837175.3 Physeter macrocephalus | reverse complement strand
AAAAAAAAAAGGAAACAAAACTGAACACGTCGCTTGTTTATTTCAAACAAAGATATTTTCTTTGGAAAAGTTGTGTGAGAAAAGAAAAGTTTTTCTCTGGGGTGATGAATCGAGTTGCTAAAGAGCGAGAGAGAAGTCAGATATTCATTAAAAAGTATTAAAAATATTAAAGCCCATGCTTAGAGATTGCCGAAATAGTATCTGTTGTTATTACACAAGCTTTTCCGCTCCTCCCTGTAAGAATTCCTTCTTGTGAACATGGTCATATACTTTCTTTCAGATATTAAGACTCCAGAGAGATGTCGTCTTCTCAATAGCAGCAGTGCAAGCAGCCCTGCCAGCCACCTCCAGTGTGCCCACCTAAGTGCCCTGATCCTTGCTCACTTCCCAAGTGTCCAGAGCCTTGCCCATCTATAAAGTGCCCTGAGCCATGCCCGCCTCATCAGTGCCAGCAGAAATGCCCTCCTGTGCCACCTCCCCAACAATGCCAGCAGAAGTGCCCACCCAAGAAAAAGTAACAGCTTCAGCTTTTATACGGGTCAGGAAAGGATAAGGATAATCGGCTCACCTAGCTCCACAGCTCCACCTTCATCTTCTCTTCAAAGCCTATCATGGATACAGAAGAAGCTTCTCCACCCTTCAGCCTGCAGTATGCGTGCGGTGATTCCTGACAGTCAGAGGTTTCCTATCTGAGGCTGCTGTACCGCATCCCTCTGAGACGTACCCGAGAAAGCATCACAGAGCCTCAGAAGGAAGAGCAGCATCT
The DNA here is from genome assembly GCF_002837175.3 of Physeter macrocephalus. NCBI lineage: Eukaryota > Metazoa > Chordata > Mammalia > Artiodactyla > Physeteridae > Physeter > Physeter macrocephalus. Next base: position 640 of record NW_021158112.1, on the reverse strand, counting down.
CTCCTCCTGGGCGCCCTCTGAGGAATCTGTTGATGTCTTCTGTGTCTGTCTGTCACCTGGACAGGGGTTCCTACCAGCTGAGCATTTGTTATGTATCCTCCACGTCCTGAATAAAATACAATTCGTTTGTTTGATGGTAAAAATATTTTCTTTCTTTTACAACCTGCTTTTAGCAATACCATATCATAATTTTGTTTGGGTTCTATCCTTCTCCGATCCCACGTTTCAGGCTCTCACAATAAGTTTTATCTGAATTTTGAGTCATATCGATGATTATTTCTGTACAATTTCAAATCCAGGTTATTTTCTTTTACTTATTCTTGATTGATTTGAGGAACAAATTATTTAACTCCTCAGGATTTGAATCCCTTATAAAATGTAGGGAAAATCACATTTAGAGTGCCAACTTTTTTATTCATAGAAATTAAATGAATCTGTGTAATTCAGTTAGCACAATGGTGGACACAATATTAGCATTTTGCGAGGTGGCCCATCGTCACTGTCTGCTTCATCATCACCATCACCACCATCACCACCACCACCATGTTTACTCCAGCAGGAAAGTGGCTCAGACATACCTAGTATAGAAAACAGGGAGATTCTTAAACTCTATTACCCTTTCATATTCTGTGTTCCTTTT
>NW_021158111.1:0-1406 GCF_002837175.3 Physeter macrocephalus | reverse complement strand
GGTAAGGACAGCATTCTCTAAGAAGGCATTAAGTGGATACAGCACCCATAGGAACCCATGTAGTAGAATGCTTATGATATCAGGGATCATAACTATGACCCTTACACTTTAGAGTCTGGGAAATGCTTTCTCATTCATATTTCCTCACCTGAGAATCCTGACCTGTCCTACACAATGACTTAAATAAAGACACATCAAATTTCAAGATGGCAGAAAGTTAATACCCTGGGTGCCCAAACCGAGATTAAAAACATTCTAAACTTTATAATATGGGAAAAGTCTTATTCTGAGCAGTTTCAGTGAGGACAACTAGGACCAAATGATGAACGTCTCAAGAAAAAAAAAAGTTAAGCTTAATCTAAAGAGACTTTAAGGGCAATCAGTAATATTCAACAATGAAAGGGCTAAATCCTAAGGAAATCTATAATATTACGGACAGACTGCATAGTGGAAACACATAGGTCAAGACTGAGGGCAAAGAGACAGGAGTTCTTCCTGTCCCCAATTGAGAAGACAAAGAAGACATTACGACCTCATCTGGGCTTCCATTTCCTTATCTGTAAAACGAGAAGACTGTACCAGATTACGGTTAAGGTCCCTTCCAGCTCTAAATTCTGGGATTTGAAAAGATCAAAAACTATCAAAGCTTACAAACGCTAATTTGCATTCCCTCCCTAACCTGTTCTGTCACCTGCTCGTCTGCACCTCAGATTACTTCTCTATTTTTCTTCCTTCGGTAGTCAGCTTTCCAGGTGCCTCCCTAAAGACCCCCCGGATGAGGAGGGGGGGACTGGAGCCGAGAAATTAATTACGACAGCCTATGAAGTAGCGGACTCAGGGTTTCCCCAATCTCACTCGTTGTGTGCAAGCTTCAATCCTCCAAGGAAACCCTCCTCTCAGGCGCTGGCAGTTAACCTTTCTGAAACATTCTTCCGCAGACGAAAAGATGTTTTAGTGACAAGGGGTCTGGGGACAGCATCAAGGCGGAGGTGTTACTTTGGCTAGGGCCCATCCTGGACCGTCTCACCTCGAGCATCCTGCCTCTGATTGGCTCCACACGCGACACAGGAGAGAGCGGAGATATCGAAGTACTGGTTGTGACCGCACGTCTCCGGCTGCCGGAAAGGGAAGAAGAATGTCTGAGCCTGTGAGACGCGAAGAAGGACCAACAAGAGGAACAGAGTCACATCCGCAGCGTTTAAGGTGGACCAAGCCGCCATTGCCACCACAGTCCCGCGTCCGCCCGTCACCACGATACGCACACTAGCGGCCGCGCAGTCTCCGGCGCCCCATCAGCCTCCGCGACAACTCTGCAGAGCTGATTGGACAACTGCGGTCCGGAAGTGTCTGCCTGCGCTGCCTGGTTGCTAGGTTACCAAAGCCGCGGGAAGCTGGCTGGTCTGGGA
>NW_021158110.1:0-1406 GCF_002837175.3 Physeter macrocephalus | reverse complement strand
TGACCCTGCTTGTCTACTGAATAACGGGCCAATAAACAAGGTGGAGAGAATTTCAATTATTTCTTCTTGAGGTCCCCAAGCAAAGGGCAAGAACAGTTTTTCTCGGTAGTGGGCATCCTTTTCATGTGAGCTTGGGCCATTGCAGAAGTTGAGATGATGTCCTATGAGGTCTGGGTCGGGGAGAGAGGGCTGGTGAAAATCTCAGGTGAGACCATCTTCTTGGCATTCCCAGCAACACCAGGCAGTGATGGCAGCTCTCCCTGTTGGCCCCATGTGCACTAGCATAGTCTCATAGCTTGTGTGTGGTCTGGACCCACAAGTCTGTCTGCCTCCTGTGGCTCACTGGTGACCGCCATCTTTGCCCCTAGGAGACCGAATGACCACATGTTGGTGGAGCTGAGGGAAAAATTCCTCTACAGGGTCAGGTTGGGCCAGCTGACCTTTAAGGTCCCGTCCAAGCTCAAGATTCTAGAAGCCTGGGTGACCCCTGAGGGTGATGATGGAGCAGAGCCCAACAGCTTCTCTAGGTGGATTCATGTGGTGGCCAGAAGTTCTGGGTGTACAGTTCTGTGCTGGGTGTTTAGGCTTCCTCGGGATTGTAGGATTAATTGAGACAGGAAGGGAGGGAGGCTGGAGAGCTGAAAGAACGCGGGGAAATGTGTGGGTTATAGGACTGCAGAGCCCCCTGCTGAGAAATTGTAAAGAATGGGGGTGGCAGGCTGGGACCGTGTGGGAGCTCTGACTCATGCTAGTGTTGACAAATAGGCTGGATTCCTTTAACGCCACTGGACTTTGCCCTTTCAGGATGTACAGCCAGCGTCAGCACACTGCTAATGGGGCTTTGAGAGTCTCCTTTTGATGAGCGCGTCCCAGAAAGCAGGTATTAGCCATTTCTGCTGGGGAGGCAATGAAGGCATTTGCAGCTGAAATCGGCTTTCCTGGATGCCCTAATAAAGCAGAGACTTTCAAAGCCCCATTAGTGGTGTGCTGACTGCAGCTTTACATCTGTACTAGCCCAGTTCAAGAGCGGAGCGCTGGGTGCTCACATCCCAAACCCCAAGGAACGAACTACCTGCAGACAAAAGTCAGCTTCTTTTTCCATCAGTAGGCTGTGAGCTCCTTAGGAGAGAGACCTTGTCTTCCTGTCTGGGGGTATGCTAGTCTGGTGCCCAGCACAAAACAGACTCTCAATAAATACTAATGGAATTGGTAAATGTCTTTGGTGGGATGGGGAGTCTTCTGCTAAAGGGAGTCACAATGTGGACAGTTCCCAGCATGGTGTTGGCCCTTGGTGAGCCCTCAGTGTACAATTATGGGATTAATGAATGACAGGTAGGGTTAAAGGGGAGGGGAGGGGAGGGGAAGGGAAGGGAAGGGAAGGGAAGGGAAGGGAAGGGAAGGGAAGG
>NW_021158109.1:0-1407 GCF_002837175.3 Physeter macrocephalus | reverse complement strand
CCACATTAATGTCCATACAAGTGGGACAGTTCAAAAATAATCAATGATTATTGATGATAAGTTCATGGCATCAAGAGTAGAGATAGAGGAAAGAAAGAAAAACGGGATGAGTAAAAATACCAAAGGGGGTGAGGTGGCAGAACGGAACTTGTATTGGAAAAATGGGATTTTATAGTTGAGAACAAATAAGTGGGATTATGATTAGAACCTTCAGAGTATAAAAAAGTAAAATTCTGATGACCTCTAGGAATTGTTTCTAAGAAAGGAATAAAAGTGAGAATTAATTAGTACATAGTATAATGCTCACCAGCTTTGGTACAGGAACAAAGAAAGTACCTGACCAACAAGGATACGGTGGTGCTGGAAACTTGTTAGGGTGGCAGACCCAACAAAGCAAGGGTGACAGTTCTCAGAGACTAGGACACACAATACTAAAATGGGCAACCATATACAGGAGGCAGAACTGGAACTTTCAGGGTTTCCCCCCTAGGTCTCTTCCCCTCCCTAGAGTTTTGGTCTCCAAGCAATCAATCCTATGCTTTTGTTTCTATGCTCAGTTTTAAACCACATTTTGAAAAGGTACTTCTTGAAAGGCAAAGATTGGGAGAAAAATACTGAAGCTCTTAAGAGCTCCTGTCTAGCTGCCAAAACATTGTTTTAGGCAAATGTCAAATGAAAAGGGAGAAACAATGATGATTTTATTTGAATTGCTTCCAAGGAAAAGTAACCTCCAGCAAAACACTGGGCCCACTTTGCTAGAAATCCTGGCACGTCGACAACAGAGATGGAAGAAGAAAACTGCATCTTCCAGAACGCACGGCATCAAACAGGAAAAACCACAAGGAGTGACGTGCTTTCAGGTTCCTGTGGCTCAGGATCCCTTTTATTCTTTTCTATTTCTTTCTGCTGTAAATAAAATTATTTTTAATTTTCCCTACAAGGGGGCTTTAAAAATGCTTAAAGGTCAAATCTCTTGTTTTAAGTAAAATTAATATATTCCAAATTTACTGACCTAAATAAGGAGAGAGTGAAAATCAATATAAATATATTCCAAATCTTTAAAATTCAGATTTCAGAACATGGTTAAATGATGCTTCCTCCTGGTAGAATGTGAAGATACATCCCACTAGATTAGCTACTGTAAATATCTGAGGAACCAAGGTTCTTAAGCGTTCATGGATTCCAGGGATCCCTGTGGTCCAGAAGTGAATGTTACGAGCAGATGAGGGAAGGAAAAGAAGAAAAGATGGGGCAGTGATCTTGGAGAGGTGAAACTATTGCAAAGTACCTAGAGCCTTTATATATTACACTCAGTTCATTTGTAAGTTACAGCAGCCAACAGGCCTCTAGGTTAATCACCATCTTAACCTCTTCCTTAGAAATGTCCTTTCTTCTTTTTTTTTTTTT
>NW_021158108.1:0-1407 GCF_002837175.3 Physeter macrocephalus | reverse complement strand
GATCTTCCCGGACCAGGGCTCGAACACATGTCCCCTGCCTTGGCAGGCGGATTCTCAACCACTGTGACACCAGGGAAGTCCCCCACCATGAGCTTTTAACAGTCTTTTTTTCTTTCTTTATGAAATAAATTGAAGAGACTATTTAAAAGTTAAATAATCAGGCCATCATATGGGAAGACCCAATAGGCTTGAAGTAAGGAAACAAGGTACAAGACAGTTAAGTTTCAAATAAGAGCAGAGCTAGCATTGCAAGAAGCCCTAGTGAGCCAAGGGAGCCAGGGTGGGCACATTTTAGGGACAGGTAATGGGTATGATGACATGAGTCTCTCACTGAAAAAGAATAGATTCTGTAGAACAGGCTGTTTAGAACAGACTTCTAATTGGTGGTCATTGTTTGCAAAATGCAGACTTGGACTACTTCACAGCCTGGGGTTATATAACCAACTCGTTTTAATAAGGGCTGAAAGTGCCAAAGCAATCAACATGACAAATTATTCTGGACTGACTTGCAAAGGAATAGACCATGTACCTGCAAATATATGAATATCCATAATAGCTCCTAGGAGGATAGAGCTTTCACACTATGTGCCAGAAATTTTCTCATGGCATTACAGAATTTAAGAGCATTCCAGAATTGCCCCAGATGCCAGAGTGACCAATATGTGCTTGGTATCAGCGTTCTGCAGAAACATCAGCTCCACAGAGCGCCCACTGAAAGTTCAGTAGGTGTTCAATAAATATTAATGAATATTGATGCTAAATTAATTGTGGAAGTGGTAGGTGGCATCATAGGAAGACTTCTCCTACGTGGAATGTATTTTTCTCAGTCCTGCTTCTAGACTGATGAGAGAGGATGACTTACAATAAATTCATTTCACTCTTCTCCCAGATCCAGAGCTAAAGGTGAGACAGGCAGCGTGTAGTCACACGTTCAAAATGTCCCTGGTTTTTGCTTCTGCCTCCCTCTGTTGTAAAGGCTGGATGCCAGTTTGCATCACAGGTGGGGAAACTAAAACTATCCCACTTTTCTGAAAGAGATGATCACCGATAGGAATTTTAATCAAATACAATGCACAACATGTCACCTCATTTTGTTGTTGTTCTGTCGTTTGCTTAGCGTGGTGTGAAGAGTGCACAGCTAAAAGACAGAGATCGGTAAACTTGAAATCTTACCATCAGAAACATGGAACGGCCACTAAAACTTGATGTAAAGACTCCCAGTGTTGGTGGCCTGATAGTGACATTACAGCTTATCCCCTGCAGCAATTAGCAGAAACCCAAGGGCTAGGCCCAGGTTTCCACTCTTCCCTCAGATATTGAATATCAGCACTTGTCTGTTTTTAAATTCCCAATTAAAGTTACAAAAAAAGCAAAACAGACAATCGTTAAGCAAGGAAACAGTGGCCA
>NW_021158107.1:0-1407 GCF_002837175.3 Physeter macrocephalus | reverse complement strand
TGGTGACCATCCTTGCCATGTTTCTCACTTGGAGGTCAGGGCCCTGCTGGGGCTCCAGGTCTGAGGGTGAGGGGCTACTGGGAGGAGAGCTCTGGCCAGAGATAAGGAAGCCGGGGTCCTGGGGACAGCTCCAGGCAGAGCACATGCGCAGGGCCCTCCCACCCCGCAGGGCTGGGCCAGCCTGGGCTTTGTCTGAGCTGGCCTCAGCTCAGGAAGCAAATTTAGCCTGCTGGGGTCCCCAGAGGGATCATTAAACACGGCCAGGGGAGGGAAAGAGGGAGGCTTTTTGGTAGCGTGCAATTAAACGCATCACATTTATCCCAGTCTCTGCGTGTGTGTACACACACAGGTGCAGGCCTTTCCCAAGTAGCCTGCTCTTTCACCGGCCCGGCCTGACAGCCTGGCCCAGGCCAGCTGCCCTTTCCCCAGAGCAGTCGGAGTGGGCAGGCCCAGGTTGGTGCAGTCTAGGACCCTGGAGCTCCCAGGCTGCTCCCACCTGGCTCTGCCTTCCAGCCCTGGCCCCAGCTCACTCTGGCTGCCACTCCAGCTGGGGTGGGGCTGGGGGGCTTCTCTTAGGCCACTGGACAGTCAGGAAAGTGCCCATGAAAGGGATGGCGCCCAGGTTAAGACCCCCCTAAAGAGACCCTCAGTTGATCCCCTCCTGCCTCTGGGTGCCTCGGGGGTCAGGTTCAGTGTGGGTGCACGCCTCCTACAAGCCGTCTCTAGCCATCTCTGTCCCAGGGTCTGATGTGTTGGTGGGCGTATTTATGCACGGACGCGCACGTGTGGGGCCCATGTTGACGCGGGAGCGTGTGTGTGCTGTGTGTGTCTGAGGTGTGGGTCGTCCAGGTGTAGAGATGTAACAGTGTTCCTGAGAGTGTGTGTGTATGAGTGGATATGACATGTGTCCGGGACTCAGTGTATGGTGGGTTAGGTGACTGGGATCACTTCTGCTGGCAGACGAATGTTGGAGATGAAACTGGGTCCCAGCCTCCAAGACAGCCTCAGCTGCCGTCTCTGCGGCTGCATCCCCTGCCTGCCCGCCCTGTCCTGATCGGAACCCGTGGACCCAGGTGTGACGCTCAAGGCCTTTAAGAAGAGCTTACTGCACACTCCTTGGGGATCGGGGTTCCCAGGACAAGGGACCTGCCCATTGGGACAACCTGGATTCTTCCTGGACCTGGATGCAGTAGGTGCCCAGTGTGGGATGGAGAGGCGATGGGTGTTGGGTGAGGGTCTCTGGTGGCCTGCCAAGAAAAGAAGGGAGGTGTACATCCCAGGCTACAGTGATGGGTGAAGGGTCAGGGCTGCTCTCTGCCCACCTGCACCCCTCCTGTCCCTCTGCCGACATTCTCCTGTCTTCTTTTTTTTTTTTTTTTTTTTTTTTTTTGTGGTATGCGGGCCTCC
>NW_021158106.1:0-1408 GCF_002837175.3 Physeter macrocephalus | reverse complement strand
TATTTACCTGCAATCAGAGAACTTTACTGGCTAACAGATCAATGAGCATCAGGGAGAACCCTAAAAACTGGACTTGTAGGAAGTGTGTCATGAGTTCTGTGGATTTCTTGCAAAAACATGGTTTCTTACAAAACTTCTGGTAATAAGAGTGAGTTAGGGAGAGTAGCCTCATATTGCTTAGTGTTTTATACTCCCTCTTCAATTTATAGCTACTATTTTTCTAAATTACAAAAGTAGTACTTTATTATAAAAATTTAAATGATATAAACATGTTAATAGAGAAAAAAAATTCCCAACAGTTTCATTCTCCAGATATTAATTGACTGTTGCTTAATCTCCAAAACATTTTTCTTTACACAACGGGGAGGCACTGTGACCCGGCAGTTGAGAAGGCAGGTTTGGGAATCAAACTGCTTGGGTGCAGATCTTAGCTCTGTCACTTACTGTGTGACTGTGGGGCAAGAAGCTGAACTCTCAGTGCCTTGGAATCCCATCTGTACGGTGGGGGTAACTACCTACCTCCCTGAGTTGTGGGGAAGATTAACAGTAGTATTTATAGAGCACTTGGAACAGTGCCTGGTACATGCTAAGTGCTGTTTTTGTTGCTACTGCTGCTGATGATACAATTACATATAAGTAGGTATTTACACATACAAATATAAGGTAATTTATCTGTATATATAGCTTTATCTTTACAAAATTAGGGTCATAATACACATACTTTGGTGATACTGATTATTTATAGGTTGAACCTTTGTGATGTGTCTTCCATACCTCTTTGGACTGTTTCTCGGACTTTTTTCTCGGCACTCTGCAGGATTTTTCTCAAGCTTGTCCTCCATATCACAGATTGATTGCGCCTGATCAATTTTGCTACTTGTTGTTTCAGATGAATTCATTATTTCTTTAATATCATTTTTAATGAATTTAAATGCATATGACATCAACTTCAAAAGGAACTCAAAGGTATAGAGTGAAAGGCTCCCTTGCACTTGATACCCAGTTCCTGCCTAGGAGCTAGCACTGTTGTCATCTTCTTGTGTATCCTTCCAGAGATGTGTATGTGAAAACAAGTAAATGTAAATAAGTATTATTACATGAACAGTAATTCTATAGCCCTTTTTCCATACCTTCCTTACAATACATCTTGGAGAGCTTGGATTATTATTATACAAATATCTGCCTCATTTTTGTTAATGGCTGCATAGTGCAGTGTATGAATTGTCATAATTTATTAGGCTGGTCTCCAACAAATGGGAATTCGTGTCATTGCCAACAGTTTACTAGCACAATGTTGCAAAAAATAATCTCATATATACATCACTTTATACACATATGATTCTACACATATTTTACACACACATGTCACACAGAATAAAGTCCTCCTACTGGCCTTTTTTTTTTTTTT
>NW_021158105.1:0-1408 GCF_002837175.3 Physeter macrocephalus | reverse complement strand
AATACTCACTAAGCACCTTGTGGGTGCTTTCTAGGGATGCAGATGTGTGCGTCATGCATTGTCTGTTCTGAAAGAGCTCGCAGCCACGAAGGAAGTGAAAATTACTAATAAAAGAAAAGGGGAAAAGAGATATAGGGAGATCAACAGAGTGTTAGTAATTTTTGCTGGACGAGGCACTATTTGAGCTGGACCTTGAATATTTACTGAAACTAATGAAATGGACACTTTGTGGTCAAGATACCCAGCACGGATGGGTAATTAGAAATCATCCTTTCTGTCCAACAGAGAGTGTCCAAGTTGTCTCAAGCCCCAGGGGTATAGAGGGAAACAGTGAGAAATAAAGATGGAAGAGGAAGATTTGTGCTGATAGATCCACAGTACTTTAAGAAAAGGAGGAGCAGCAGGGACCTCTCCTGCCCACCCGACCATGGGTCTGTTCTCCAAACCAGTCTCTCTATCGGGTGCTCCCTTTGATGTGATCTGTTGAGGGACAGCTCCACTGGGATGCAGTAACCATATAGGATTGCTCAGTGTCAAAGGATTACTGGGGAAAACATCCAGAAGGAGAAATAGCAAAAGGCATGGTATGGGGTGAGAGCCAGGTTGATGCCATATTTTGCCTCCCCTCACTCCTATGCAGTCCCTCAGCACCAACCGGTTGCAGTTTTACCCTGGCCGCTAAAGAGAGGTCTATTTTGTGATAGACGAAAGCTGTGATTAGGAAGGGGAGAACTATGGTGATCTTGGAATGTTTTCTTAAGACAACAACAACAACCAAAGGTCAAGTTGATCATTGTCAGAACACGAATTTCCAATTAATAATCTGAAATTAAAGACACTGGAAACGTTCTCTGTCTTTTGAATGTGTTTTGCATTCAAGGTACAGTAACACATCTTTTCCCAGTTAAAAAACCTTTTTGACGGATTGATTGTTTATATTGATTAAATACATCAAATATCAAAGCTAAAATTTATGGGTAGAACTCAATGCATCATAGAAAAATCATCATTTTCATACACTAAGTGTATTCGGTTGATGTTTTTTCTTTTAAAGAATAGTATGCAATGCTTGCGTGTGTATGTAGTGAAACCAATAAACACAGTGATACCAGTAAAGTCGATTTGAGTTATTTAGTACTGTCAATAAAGAGGAGGTTTGAGAAATAAGTTATTGTAATAGATAAACATATGGACAAAAGAGAACAACTTGTGTTGATTATATGCTACAACTCATTTTAATGTTTATTAATGAAGGAAAGTATAGTAAGATGCCTATCTGTTAATATATTATTAATAGCCATTGAGAATCTGTGTATACTCATGGATAATCTAAAACTCTCTTTATCTAAAAATTTATTTGACTTAGAATTTTTAAAAATTCAGACTGGTTTTCTTTTTTGTGGCCTCT
>NW_021158104.1:0-1408 GCF_002837175.3 Physeter macrocephalus | reverse complement strand
GGACACACAGGTCTGCGCCTGACCTGGGAGCAGGAGGTCGAGTGGGTGGAGGAAGCAGCGATAATGGCCAGGCCGGGCTCTGACGCCTCCAGTTCAGGCCGGCCACTGGTCATTATCATTGCAGAGCCCCACACTGGAGATCGGCAACGAGCTCATCCAGGGAGGGCACCCCATCCACCATCTCCCCAAACGAGGGGCCCGGGCACCATACTGCCCTCGATGGCCAGCGCAGGCTCCAGGTGAGTGTGGCCACGGAGGGTTCTATGGAACCGGGGCCCAGAGGTAATCGGGAAGGGCCTCCTGCCCAGATGCCACCAAGGCCACACCCCAGGCTCGAGTCCAGCACTTGGCCCGGGTTGCTGATATAGAAACAGATTCGTTACAGGATATTCACCTATAGCCTGTATTTCCAGAGTCTTTCACTAACCACTATGCTCTCTGGCCCTGGGAATAACCAGAAAATAGGCTTATAATCATACGAATGGATTTGCAAGTTGAAGCATAGCCCATATCCCCAAAAGTCTAGAAATCATATATGTGTCGCTTCATGAATTATCCAAAGAGAACACATCGGGTAACCAGCACACGTAGGAAATAGAACATTACCAACCGTCTGGGCACCCCCTGAGCACCCATCCCAGGTTACAGTCCTCTCTTCCCCAAGGGAAGCCAATTTTCTAACTTCTGAATTAATTTTGCTTGTTGTCAAAATTGATTTAAATGGCATCATACACGATGCTCTCCTTTATGTCTGACTTTTTTCATTATACTTGTTAGAATCATACCTAGTCTTCCAAGTGGCTATAGCTGAGTTTTATTTCTGTATAATATTCTATTATAAAAATATACACCATATGCAAAAATTAAGTCAAAATGGATGAAAGATCTAAATGTAAGACATAAAACTATAAAACTCCTAGAAGAAAACACAGGAGGAAATCTTCATGACATTGCATTTGGCAAGGACTTCCTGGCTATGAAAATGTAAGTGCAGGCAACACAGGTAAAACTAGGCAACGTGGACTCGATCAAAATCTAAAACTTCTTAGCACCAAGGCACACGATTGGCAGAGTGAAAAAGCAACCTATGGAATCAGAGGAGATACTTGTCCATCATATATCCAGAGAAAAGTTAATAACTGGAAGACATCAAGAACTCCTATGACCAGCGATCCTGCCTCCCCACCCTGTAGCCAGAAGACCCGGGACCCGCAGGATGCTCTCCTCCAGGAGGTGGCTGCCCTCAGGTCTCCTCCCAGAAGCCTCTCTCATTGCCTCCCCTGACCTTTGGCCTGGGACACTTGCCCCCACCTGTTCCCCCTCTGCGAGCCTCGAGCACACCCAGCCCTGAGCAGGCGGTTCCCTGTTGAGTTTTGATAACAGCCATCCCAGGACCAGGCACCAAGCT
>NW_021158103.1:0-1408 GCF_002837175.3 Physeter macrocephalus | reverse complement strand
GTTTGTGTCAATAATTTTTTCACCCTCATATTTATTATCCAACATTGAAATTCTTGTTGGGGCAAACTTGTTTCCATTCTTATTTCTGTCAGTGATGCTTTGTTTTGGCCCCAGTCTCCTCTTCAAATCCCAGGCATCCAGTGTTTCTTCTTTTTTCTGCTCCATGTGTTTCATCCAAAAGAGGTCGTGCAGAATTTTCTTTTGAGATGTTTCTCATGTCCATCTTTTTTCCCAGTCTCCATTTAATTCATGCTTTTATCCTCTTGCTTCTAGATTGTAGAGTTACTTTCCTGCCTTACCTCCAAATTTTCCCCTTTATCTGCTTTTGCTTGTTAAGTCACTGCCAGGTGCATCTCTCTCCTGCTTCGAAACCTTCTGTGGCTCCTCTGACCTTCAGGATGAAGTTCCAGTTTCTTCCCCTAGCGTTTAAAACATCCACAGTCTGGCCACAGACTCTTTTTTTCTGAGCTGCCTTTCTGTCTTCCAATTTGGATCCTCAGTGCTGGTGTTTGTTTTTTCCAATTCGTCCCCAGTGCATTTTGTCTACTGCATCTTTGTCCAAGTTCTTCTTGTCCTTCCCCACGAAGTTCTCCCCTCTCTGACTGTAAACCTGACCCAGACGTTAAGACTCTGAGATCTGCCCTCACACTCTGTCCTGACCGGCTCCCCACCCTTGGCCCAGAGAGGCTGCTGACCTCTGACCCTGTTCGCACCTTCAAGCCCCCTCTTGGTCACTTGGTCATAGATGCTGGTGCACTGGTAACCGTGGATGTACTGGTTAACATTTTTGAGAGCAGGAGTCAGCTCTTTTTTGTTTGTGTTCTCGGCTGCCTCTTACAAGGGATTCTCAGTTATGCCTGTCCGTTTGTGTCCCTTGAGGAGCTTTAAAAAGAAAAGAGTCAGAATTGGTCAAGGTTGGGCCCAGGAGCTAGTTAATTTTGAGTGCTTTCTCGGTGGTGATGCACAGCCAGAGCTGAGAGCCACCGAGCAAAGACCACCTGGCAGTGAACCGTTTTGCCCACGGTAGGGTCACAGGTCTGAGCCCTCGGTGCAAATCACTGTATCCCTGCCTGGAGGATTCAAATCGACCTTTTATAAGACTGAAGTAAAACGGACTTACTCAGCCAGCAAATATGAGTGCCCGCCGTGTACCAGGCACTGTTCTGGGCGCTGAGGTCACTGCATTGAAGAGAACATGTCTCTGCTGCCCTGGAGCTTTTGCTCTTGGACTTGGGAAGACAGACCATAAATAAATAGTGTCAGGTAATGATCATAAGGCTGTGGAGGAGAACAAAGTGGGATAAGTGAGCAGCGAGGAAAGCAGCACTTTCATTTAGGCTGGTTTAAAAAATATCCCGCGTTGGGGGCTTCCCTGGTGGCGCAGTGGTTGAGAGTCCGCCTGCCGATG
>NW_021158102.1:0-1408 GCF_002837175.3 Physeter macrocephalus | reverse complement strand
TGATGAATAAAATCAAATTTATTCCACTTACTACCAATATTTATACATTTTTACAGTAAAAATATCAACAAGTTTGATTACAGGATGCTGCCCAGGTCCCATTAGAGTATCTGCATCTTTCTAAAAATGTAAATTCCTAAACTGGCCCCAGAGACTCAGTAAGGGATGTGGACATATATTAGCTCAGAGTGTTGTAGCTTTGGGCAAGACACTATGTGGTCTCTGGGTGGGCCTCAGATCCACCTTAATAATATCGTCTAATTCAGTCAATTCTATTTATAGGACAACAGCAGGCAAACAATGTATGCTGAAGGAAAGTAGTTTAGAAGTTTACGGGTAAACATAGGCTGTACTTTAAAATGCTAAATGGTGATAGTATCAGATTTGGAATGAAGATAGGAAAATATGTTCCGCTAAAGGTACAGATTCTAGAGTTATATGCACACACACCACCCACCCTTTCTCTTCACTGTACAAAGTAATACAAAAACCCTACAATCCCAAACTAGAATCAAACAGATATCATCCCTGATCTATAAATGAAATCCCTTCCCATTAAAAAAAAAAAAAAGCCTCCTGATTGAAACAGCATTTTGCCTTTTCAACTGGAACATAAAAGGGAGACCTGAGACCTCCAAGTTTTTGAAATTCCCGTCTGTCAGCTCCTTGTTGGGAGTGATATGAAGGCAATGTGAACACAGTTAGATCCATACCCCATATAAAGCCCACAGTTACTGGGGGAGGCTCAGCAGGATGAATGTCCAATTAAGGCCTGCCCTAATTGGGAAGGGAATTAAGGGAAACACCCCCCCACCACCACCCCCACCCCCGAGATGAATCTGCAGCCTGCCTAGGGCTGGAGGCGGAGCTGACCCCAGTGAGTACCTGCCAGCGCCTAGCACTGGTGGACTCTGCTTTAGAAGTCACTCGCTGGAAAGGTGCTGCTTGCTCACTGTCTCCAAGGGCCGGCTTTTAAGACCAGCGCCCACTGGCAAAATCATTACCCCTCTAATAAGAACAGGCTGACCTGATTTGATTTCTAGTACCCACTCTCCAAGCAATATGTCTCAGCCCTTGGACTGACGTGACCAGCATTTGAGTCTGTGGAGAATGACCTCAGAGTCCCAAGGTTCCAGATGAGTCTAATCAAAGCTCCCCGCTCATCTCCCAACACGAGAGGTTCTCAGTGAAACTTTTAACAGTTAACATGTACTGAGGACTCTTCACATGCCAGGTACTGTTCTATGTGCTATAAAGATTTTAGCTCATTTTCACAGAGAGGGTTCATTATTTCCATTTTATAGACAAGCAAATGAAGGCAGGGAAAAAGCAAGGGGCAGAACAGGAAACTGGTCTCAGGCAGTTTGACCCCAGAGTTAGTGTGTGTAACCACTGACTTCTCAGCCCC
>NW_021158101.1:0-1408 GCF_002837175.3 Physeter macrocephalus | reverse complement strand
TACCTGAGATATTTGTGGAGGGAGTAGGTGTACTCGTTTTGGTGGTAGGAGTGGCAGGGTCTGCAGTAGAAGTAGGAGGGCTCATGGTGGTGGCAGGAGTAGCAGGATCTGCAGTAGAAGTAGGAGGGCTCGTGGTGGTGGTAGTAGTAGCAGAGTCTGTGGTAGAAGTAGGTGTACTCGTTTTGGTGGTAGTAGTAGAAGGGTCTGCGGTAGAAGTAGGAGGGCTCGTGGCAGTGATAGTAGTAGCAGAGTCTGCAGTAGAAGTAGGTGCACTCGTTTTGGTGGTAGTAGTAGCAGGGTCTGCGGTAGAATTAAAAGGGCTCGTGGTGGTGGTAGTACTAGCAGGGTCTGCGGGAGAAGTAGGTGTACTCGTTTCGGTGGTAGCATTAGCAGGGTCTGTGGTAGAAGTAGGCGCGCTCGTGGTGGTGGTAGGAGTAGCAGAGTCTGTGGTAGAAGTAGGCGCGCCCGTGGTGGTGGTAGGAGTAGCAGAGTCTGTGGTAGAAGTAGGTGTACTCGTTTCGGTGGTAGGAGTAGCAGTGTCTGTGGTAGAAGTAGGCGCGCCCGTGGTGGTGGTAGGAGTAGCAGAGTCTGTGGTAGAAGTAGGCGCGCCCGTGGTGGTGGTAGGAGTAGCAGAGTCTGTGGTAGAAGTAGGCGTACTCATTTCGGTGGTAGTAGTAGCAGTGTCTGTGGTAGGAGTAGGTGCGCTCGTGGTGCTGGTATGAGTAGGAGAGTCTGTGGTAGAAGTCGGCGTACTCGTTTCAGTGGTAGTAGTACCAGTGTCTGTGGTAGAAGTAGGCACGCTCGTGGTGGTGGTAGGAGTAGCAGAGTCTGTGGTAGAAGTAGGTGTACTCGTTTCGGTGGTAGTAGTAGCAGTGTCTGTGGTAGAAGTAGGCGCGCTCGTGGTGGTGGTAGGAGTAGCATAGTCTGTGGTAGAAGTAGGTGTACTCGTTTCGGTGGTAGGATTAGCAGTGTCTGTGGTAGAAGTAGGCGCGCTCGTGGTGGTGGTAGGAGTAGCAGAGTCTGTGGTAGAAGTAGGTGTATTCGTTTCAGTGGTAGTAGTAGCAGTGTCTGTGGTAGAAGTAGGCGCGCTCGTGGTGGTGGTAGGAGTAGCATAGTCTGTGGTAGAAGTAGGTGTACTCGTTTCGGTGGTAGGATTAGCAGTGTCTGTGGTAGAAGTAGGCGCGCTCGTGGTGGTGGTAGGAGTAGCAGAGTCTGTGGTAGAAGTAGGTGTACTCGTTTCAGTGCTAGGAGTACCAGTGTCTGTGGTAGAAGTAGGTGCACTCGTGGTGGTGGTAGAGGTAGCAGAGTCTGTGGTAGAAGTAGGCGTGCTCGTGGTGGTGGTAGGAGTAGCAGAGTCTGTGGTAGAAGTAGGCGCGCTCGTGGCGGTGGTAGGAGTAGCAGAGTCTGT
>NW_021158100.1:0-1408 GCF_002837175.3 Physeter macrocephalus | reverse complement strand
AATCTGGGAGGGGAGGAAGTGGGTGAGGGCATAGATGAAATAAAGTTGGTTGTATACTGGTAATTATTAAAGCTGGGTATGGATACAGGGAGCTTATACCATTTGCTCTATTTTTGTACACGATTAAAAATTTTCATACATGTTAAAGAATTGAGAAAAAAAGAAAAGGCACCATACTGGCAGCAGAGGTCCTTTCCCCGCTCCCCAAGCTCACCCAGCAGTGGTTTAGCTCTGTCACTTTTTGCAAGTTACTTCCCTCCTCTGGGCCTCAATTTCCTTCTCTTTGAAACGATCAAGTTGGACCATATGATATTTAAGACCCCTTCCTGCTTTGACATGGTAAGAGATATCACAGGGCTTTTTTGTTGTTGCTGTTTCTGTTTTTCTTTGAGATATAATGTACATGCCACATAATTCACCATTTTAAGGTGTACAGTTCAGTGGTTCTTAGTCTGTTCACAAGGTTGTGCAACCATCTTCACCAGCTAATTATAGAACGTGTTCATCACCCCAAAAAGGAATCTGATACCGGCCAGCAGTCACTCTCCGTTCTCTTACCCCAGACCCTGGCATCCACTAATCTATAATACTTTCTGTCTCTATGGACTCACCTATTCTGGACATTTCATATGAATGGAATTATAGCATATGCGGCCTTTTATGACCGGCTTCTTTCACTTAGTGTAATGTTTTCAAGGTGCATCCATGCTGTAGCATTTATTAGTACTTAATTTCTTTTTAATTCATTTGGAAGGTAATCCGGGCAGCAGTTTATAGAATGGTTTGGATCGTGGTGAGATTGGTGGCAGCGAGACCAATTAGCAACTTATCGCAGGAGCCCTAGAAGAAGGTGCCCCTTAATAGGGGTGAGGTCTGATAAAGGCTCAGAGCTGCTGAAATGACCAAAGCATCGTTGTAGTTATTAACCAAATTGGGGCCAAGAGAAGATGCCCATGTAGGCATGTGACAGCATTCTCTAGAGCTAAGTTGCTTCCCAATGGAGTGGCATTATGAACTCTTAGACATGCTGTTTATGGACTGTCTGCTCATCAGCCTGTCACTCAGCAACCCTCCCCTCCTCCTGAAAAATACAAGCACCTTAGCATCCTTTACGTCTGTACACACCACCCTATCTTGCATGCTAGTTTGTGAGGTACTTTAGTTCCACGTTTTTATATATAGCCATCATCAATATAAAATACGGTATACGGTGAATGCGTATCTAGATTTATGCATTCACTATATAAATATTTTTTCACTGTATATTTTTAAATTGTATATTTCAGAATTCTCCTGTGATGGCACCCAGGCTTGAAAAGCACGTGTCCGCATGGTTTGGAGAATGGTTTTGGGGGTTTATTTTGTTTTTTTTTTTTTAACATCTTTATTGGAGTATAATTGCTTTACA
>NW_021158099.1:0-1409 GCF_002837175.3 Physeter macrocephalus | reverse complement strand
TTTTTTTGGTCTTTTGACAAATCTATTGCATTGACATCTCTGAGGCTGTCACCCAGGATTCTGCATTATTAACTTTTCAGTGTAGGAATTAATTCTTTATGCCTCAGTTCCTTTGTCCAACAAAGGACGGTAAGTTCTTTGCTTGTCACAGGAATTTGAATTTGAGAGTTTGGATTAAAAACCGTAGGAAATGGAGATGTGAATCCAAATGGATTTCAGCCTGTTTTATTTCTGGATGACTGGCAGATGTTGGATATTTCTTGGCTTTGACCAGGAAGAGCAGAAAGAAAGGAATAATGTTCAGAGCAAGATAAAAAGCATTTCAAAAAAAAAAGGAACAGGAAAAGCACAAAGCGAGCTCTCTTCTAATCTGATTCTTAAGACGGTGACATTGGACAAATGTCCACAAACATCTGATACTGACAAAAGAGGAGATGGTTTCCAGCACTGTATCTAACTCAGAGTTGGATGCCATCTTAGCCCTTGGGTTGAATCAGAGCTTGAACTAGACCAACGCAATCATAATCAGAGGCCAGAAATGGGTGCTCTGCTTAGGGGAAGCTTAGGAAGGAACTGGAAGTGCAGTGGGGTCTGTATTTAGCAGAGTCAAGACCAACTGATTCTGTGAGGAAGCCTGAAGAAAAGGTCCCATGAAGATGGGAGCCAGGCAGATGGATCCCTTTGATAACATAGAAAGGGGTTTACCTAAAGAGGTGGGTAGAATAGAATGGGGACAGACTTAGAATCTCTCTCTAATTTTCCACTTTTAAAAACAGCAACTGTCTCCAAGTTAGAATGTTCAAATTGTCTTGATCAGCTACTTAGGCCAGGTTTGAATTTCAGGTCACAACCCTTGATTTTTCCTGCGTTCACTACATGGTGCCTTGTGGCATTGTCTATCAGAGTGATGTTTTCAATTACTTAAAGTAATTCAGGCAAGGCAAAAAAGTTGCTGTATGCCAGCCCCAGCAAACTTGGCTTTTGTCATTTAGCAAGACTCACCTTTTTGTGCTATGGAGAAGAGAAAAAGAACCCCAGTAAAAGCCCTACAAGATGGGATAAAAAATGGGGGGAATTTAAAAAAACTTTCCATTCTGTATTTCTAGCTTTGGGGAGTGTGGTATTCTCGGAAACAAATGTCTGTCTAGACTAGAGAGGAGCTTTGAAATTTTGGGGAGAATTATCATTGCTTCTTTGATTTCACAACACTCCCTTCTCTACTACCACCTTGTTTTCATAACAATTTAGTGAATTAAAATTAAAATAATTGCTTGTTTTGAGAAATTAGGGAAGAATTTTCTGATGCTTCTGGGGGTGAAATGGAAACCCTTATGGTTGACAGAACCAGGATTGAGGATTGCTACTCTTAGACTGGGAATATCAGAGCATGATCTAAGGAGATTTTAAGC
>NW_021158098.1:0-1409 GCF_002837175.3 Physeter macrocephalus | reverse complement strand
CTCCATTGGAGGTGTGGTGAGGTTGCAAGAGGCCAAGCTCTCTTGAAGATGATGAGCACTTTCCTTCAGAGGCATCTGCCTTCTCATGGCTCACACTTCCTCAGACTCTGCAAGTCACATCTTTGACCATTTAGTGAGAAGGAAGAGGAATGTCAGTCCTCTTCTCAAAGGCTTAACTGTGATAGGAAGTATGACCAGCTTGGCCAGGGCTGCTGTCCAACCGTCTAAGGTAAGGTGGTGAGAGAAGCTGTCATTGGCAGCAGGAGACTGCAAGCCCTGCCCGAAGTGAATGCTGCAGTCAGCTCTGCGTGGTTCCAGAGCTTCTGAGTCTTCATGAGATGCCATATTTGAACTTTTATATGCAGCTATCTGAGTTGAAAATATTAGCAATGAATTCAACATTTTATAAAACTGAGTGCAGACTTGGGCGCTCCCCCTTCTCCCCTTTCCTCCCCTTTGTCCTGTCCTTCTCTGCTTCCGTCCTCTTTCTGCAGGGGTGTGGGGAGGCGTTTCTGAGGTCTGGTTCTGAGGAGCCCTGTGCATCCTGGTCTGCTCCTTTATAACCTCAGCCCTTGCCGGCCTGCTGGGTGAATTAGGCCATCGCTTGGCTTCTGTGTCTAAGTTTATTCTTTAAGAACCCTTCAATTCCTCCAAGTAATCAAGGGACAATTATAACCAACATGATGCTGCCTTCAAGGACTGGGGTGAAAATTAATAAAGTGCTTCTCACATGCTCTCAAGCACTTTTAGAAGAAGTTTCTACTTTCTCACAAAATGTTATTCACCCCCTACCAGGTGGAAATTAGAGAACTAATAGGGCATGTTTCTCAAAGAGCGGTAAGCCAGCCAATGGCATCAGAAGCACTGCGTGTTTGGGGGGTGGGGAGGGTTGGGGGGATTCTTTGTTAAAATGTCTGTTCTAAGCTCCACCCCACTCCTATGAAATCAGATCCTGAGCGAGTGGGGCTTGGGACCTTGTGTTTTTAACAAGCACATCCCCTACACCTAGGTGATGCTAGTGTCATTCAAGTTTGAGAAGGATATCTGAGTCTTCAGAGGCAAGCAAAGGGGGATGGATGTGAAAAATAGCTTTGGGTTAAAGGGAACATCTAACTTAACTCCTCTGAGCCTGCAAAAATGGCTTTGGAATTGTTTATTATAGAATGAAAGAATAAACCTGGAGATTTTGAATGATGAGTAGAGGTGGTATAGACAACTGTGCCACCTAGAGAGCTGGGTCCAGACCCAGGGAGTGAGGTCAGAGAAAACTTACTTCACCTCTCTGAGCCTTATATTCCCCATTATGGCTCAGGGATGGAAGACTAGGGGTTCAATTCTCCTATAGAAACCCCATGGGATCAGGGTACCCACAATTGTCAAGAGAAATGGACCATGGGTATAGCTAACAC
>NW_021158097.1:0-1409 GCF_002837175.3 Physeter macrocephalus | reverse complement strand
CATCGGCAGGCGGACGCGCAACCACTGCGCCACCAGGGAAGCCCTCGATGCCTTTTTTATCAATACTTCCTGCTTATGTGGAGGTCTCTCTTGCAGCTTTGATTGTATAGGAGATCTAGTTAGGTTAGGTTAAGTTAGGTTGTATAGTTTCTAGTTAGTTTTCTGTGAGAATTATTCTGTGAAAATATGTTGTTGTTGTTGTTGTGTTTGTGGGGGTAGGTGAGCTCCATGTCCTCTTATTCTGCCATCTTGATCTCCCTTTTCAAAAGTAATGTATTTTTAACAAATGGTACTGCAAATGGAATAATCATTTGGAAAAGTAAGGAACTGTAACACACCAAACCATAGAATGATATTAACTTGAGAGAGATGACAGACCTAAGTGTAAAAACTGAAAATATGTAACTTCTAGAATAAAACATCTTTGTAATGTGTAATAAATATATATGTAAAAAATATAAATAATGTGTAATAAAATATCTTTGTAATATTTGTTGGGAAAAGATTTCCTAGATCAAATGCAGAATCAGTAATAAGAAAAGAAAAGAAATTAACAATATGAACTTTATCAAAATTAAAAGCCCATCTCAAATCACCTAAAAAAAGGAAACTTTAGAAATGGCAAGAAAGCCACAGAATGAGAGAAATTATTTGCAAAAACAAATACTTAACAAGGAACTTATTTCCTGAATATTTTCAAAACATTAATGACACTTCAATAAAAAAACAAACATGTAACCCAGTTTTAAAAAGAAATTTCACTCATTTCTAGCTTTGCCTCTGACATGTAAAGGATTGGAAATCATCATTCCTGTTCTTACAATAAAGTAAAAGCTAAAAGAACTGAAAAATCAATAAATTCTTCTGGGACTTTTCAGAAAATTAAAGTCACAGGGCAAGCTGCCACCACCAAATCTGGAGAGATAGGTGTATATAGAGAAGCACAGCTGAAATGTGCTTCCCTGTAAGAGTAGCCACTGCAGCCATAAGCTGGTGGCATAAATGATGGAGGATGCCATTAGTCAATGCTGGAGCTGAAATGTAAATTAGTGTGATTGTGAAACTCTTGGTGGTCACAGTCTTGGGGAGCTCCCACACTTCTCTGTGTTTTGACTTCAGGAACCCCAAAAGTTTCTCACTGAGAAGAGTCAGAAAAACCCTATATGTTCCTATCAGGGGGTGGGGATAGATGATCATTTTGAAATATGTCCAGAGAGTTCTCCCTCACAAGGGCCTCCTAAACAAGGGAAAGAGCTTTCTGGATCCTTATCCTACAGGAGGAAGGGGAAATAACCTAACTCCATACACTCCTAGCTTTTCTGTTTCACCCAAGGGGGAAAGAAAGGCTGAGAAACACTCATGAAGGTCACAGCTATGGGACACAGCTCCAATAAAGGACTGAGATACAA
>NW_021158096.1:0-1410 GCF_002837175.3 Physeter macrocephalus | reverse complement strand
CATCGGCAGGCGGACTCTTAACCACTGCGCCACCAGGGAAGCCCCCATCTACTTTTTACCACCTTCTCTCTCCCTCCCTCTCCCAATCTTTTTAGAGTAATTAGAAGGGGATTAGTAAAAGTTGAATTCCTTAAGACCTGGGTTTTTTACTCCAGAGCCTAACACAATTTAACCTTAATCCTTGCCCCAGTGGGTCAAAGTGAACTTTTGACCCAGGTATGAGCAAGGTCTCTGCAAGTAGATGTTTGGCGGAGGCCTGATAACCAAAACATTCAGAAGATGACTTGCCCAGGGTGACAATGAAAGTGATAACATAATTCATTTGCATTGACTGAGCTCTTACCCTGTGGCAGGCCCTCTTGTTTGTACCTTTCATTCATGCATTTAATGCTCACAACACTTCTCTAAGTTGGGTATTATTCTCTCCATTTTACAATGAGAAAATCTTTCATTTCCAAAGGTGAATTGCCTTTCCTGAAGTTATACCGCTAGTGAGTGGCAAAGCTGTTTTTGTTGAGGGGAAGAACCTTAGCTGAACCTGCTTTACCGTGAAACCAGAGGAGAGAAACTCCCATGTTTGCAGGAAGTAGAGTCCTCAACACGTTCCAGACTTCTCATATGGTACGTCTGGGATCTTAGGGCGTCTCATTACCTGAAATATGAAAATGGCATAAGTTTAATTATTCATTTTCCATCACCCTTAATGAGGGGATTAACTGCCGTGTGAAACAAAAGGAAATAGTCTGACCTTCAGGCTGTCAGGAAGTGATAATTAACTAAAAGCTCCAGTCAGTGGAAATGGACAAATGAAAGTATTCCACTGCTCTTGATGCAAATGAGCTGTCAGGGTCACTGATGGAAGTCACATAATGGGGCAGTGACAATGAAAAAATAAACATATGCCAAAAATAGACATTTTCTAAATTACAGTTTGTTTACAGATGCTCTTCAGTAGTTTCCAAAGCTCCCCCGACTCACTGCTGTCTTAGGGTTTTGAGTGGGGGGAGGGGTTGAGTGTGTGTGTGGGTACAGGTTGCAGCACCCTGGCTTGCTAGGAGGACAGGGGAGGGGAGGCTGTGTGCATGGGGGTGGGAATTGTCAACAAAAATAATCAATGCATAATCAATGATAAGAACAGAAAAGAATTTTATTTGAGCCAAACTGAGGACTAGCCCGGAAGCCTACTTCCCAGATTACTCTGAGAAACTGCTCTGGAGAAGGAGGGTTTTCAGCACAGGTTTATATCTTGTCAGAAAAAAGAACATTAAACAAGTCAGGGTTACATTTCTACAGTGTTTCAAAAAAAAAAAAAAAAATTACCAGAACGTACACAGTGAGTCAGTATGGCCTTGGCACCTGGGAAAGGAGTCTTTTCATCAAAGGAGTACCAGCATTGCATCCCAGGAAGAG
>NW_021158095.1:0-1410 GCF_002837175.3 Physeter macrocephalus | reverse complement strand
GCATGGCACCGAGGTCTCTCACCCCCAACAGGCTGTACATCCATACAGCCACACGAGAGGCACAGGAGAGTCGCGCTTCCAGCTCCGCCTTCACCCGTACACGGCCTGAAGTGCTAGAAGATCTCAATTCTCGTCTCTCTTTTGCCACACACTGGTTATTTACATAATCCCTTTACGTTACAAGTTCACACATCAGTTTCCTCATTTGTACAGTATCCCCCTTATCCTCAGGGGATACGTTCCAAGACTCCCGGTGGATGCCTGAAACCACAGATAGGACCAACCCTATCCATACTATGATTTTTCCTATACCTACATATGTATGATAAAGTTTTATGTATAGACTAGATAACAGCAAGAGATTAACAACTAACAAAATAGAACAATTATAACGATATACTGCTATAAAACTTATGGGAATGTGGTCTCTCTCAAAATACCTTACTGTACTGTATTCACCCTTCTTGTGATGATGAGACATGATACAGTGCCTATGTGATGAGATGAAGTGAGGTGAAGGACGTAGGCTTTGTGACAATGCGTTAGGCTACAGACCTCCTAAGGGTAAGTCAGAAGGAGGATTATCTGCTTCAGGTGATCATGATGGTTTTGATGTCAGGAGCAGATGATGACGATGCTTGGGGATTCTGGGCAAGACAGAGCAGGACGGCTCAAGACTTCATCCCGCTCCTTGGAATGGCATTCAACTTAAAATGTATGGATTGCTTATTTCTGGAATTTTCCATTTAACATTTTTGGACCACAGCTGACCCAGGGTAACTGAACCCTCTGAAAGTGAAACCTCGGATACGGGAAGACTTCTGTATTTATTTTCTTCTGCCCCTCCCATATTTAGAACCTCAGTAGGGTACCACTGCAGAGCACAGGCTTAAGAGTGAGGGCTCTGGAACTCAACTGCATGATTTCAAATCCTGACAAGTTTCCTACCCTCCTTCAAATACAGTTTACCCTTGAACAACTCAGGGCTTACAGATACCGAACCTCTGTGCAGCCAAAATTCCACATGTAACTTTACAGTCAGCCCTCCAGATCCATGTCTCTGCATCTGCGAATTCAACCAACCGCAGATTGTGTAGTACTGGAGTACATACTTAGGAAAATCATCCATGGATAAGTAGACCCACACAGTTCAAATCCATATTGTTCAAATGTCCACTGCGTATCTTAAATCTAACAGTGGACACGGTTAAACTCCTGCCCCATGGTGCCCCACTTGCTTCTCCACGTAAAGCAATGTGTATAAAGACAAAACAGAAAAACCTCCTTCTTTAAAAGAGGGTAAGCAGCGTACCTACCCTCATAGGGCTCTTGTAAGAATTAAATTAGTTACTATATACACTCTACTACATATAAAATAGATAACCAACAAGGACCTACTGTATAGCACAG
>NW_021158094.1:0-1410 GCF_002837175.3 Physeter macrocephalus | reverse complement strand
AAAAGGACCCTACTACTCTTCTAGAGCTTACATTCTAGACTGTATATGTGTGTGAAGAAGGCACAGAAAGATAACAAACGTAAGTTAAAACATGGTTAAGTGCCATGATGAAAAACACATGGACGGATGTGATGGGGGTGAATGCATGGTCAGAAAAGGTCTCTCTCGGAAGGCATCTGAGCTGAGAGCTGAATGACAAAAAGCAGCCAGCCAATGGAAAATCTGGAGAAGTTCATTCCAGACAAAGGAAGAGCCCAAGGCAGGATCAAACACCCCATTTTTTAAGGCAAGAAAAGAAAACGAGCATGGCTATAGAAGAAGGAGGAAGGGGATTGCAAGGCCAGAGAGGTAGTCCAAAGCCACGATCGTGAAACTAGTAGCCCACAATTGTGAGTGTGGATTTCACTGTATGAGTGATGAATCCATAAAGTTTCCATGCAACACAAAGACATGAACTGCTTTACATTTGGAAAAGACCAGTCAGACCCAGGGGAGGAGGATGAACTGTAGGGGTATAAGGATGAGGACAGGGAGGCCTGTTAGTTAGGGGACTACCAGAGAAATCTAGGTAAGAGCTGACAGTAGATTGGACTAGGATGACAGCCATGAAAACAGAAGGGAGGATAAAAGTGATTCAGAATATATTAAAAAGTAAAATCATCTCAACTTGGATTGGATATGAGGAGTGAAAAAAAGAAAGGAATCCAGGATATTATCTTAGCTTGGGTTACCTGGGAAATAAAGCCTGAGGCCTAAGCTTATAGGCTAATGCTGTGGGGCAGGGCGGGGTGGGGGTAGGATCCAAGGGGAAAAAAAAAGAAAGAAAAGTGAGGCAGGAAGGAGGGAGAATAAATATAAGGCATATGTTAAGCTGATAACAGTTTCAAAACAAACACAGATGATTGTTAATCTTGTAGAACTTCAGAGACAGTATGAAACCTCTTTGTATTGGAAACAGTCCAGTGGGGAAAGGAGGAAAAAGAATTTATGGGCAGCCTCCCTCCCATATCCTGTCTCCCCTAGATCAAAGTCAGGCCCACAAGGCTTTAACCCACTCACACTTCTGGGTGTGTGACCCAGTGCCTCTAAAGCACCTATAGGTCCAACCTGGCCAGTGTCAAGGTGTGATGGTCTTTCATTATCAGTTAGCACCGTACATAGGGGCTCTCTGGTCTGTGCTGACAGCAGCAGCTGCCAGGACTTTATGGTAATAAGAATATTTGTAAGAACCTATAATGAAAAATAATCTAAAATATATATATATATAAACTGAATAACTTTGCTGTATTCCTGAAACTTACACAACATTGTAAATCAACTACACTTCAATTTTATTTATTTATTTATTTATTTATTTTTGGTGGTATGCGGGCCTCTCACTATTGTGGCCTCTCCTGTTGCAGAGCACAG
>NW_021158093.1:0-1410 GCF_002837175.3 Physeter macrocephalus | reverse complement strand
GGAGGAAGGTGATCTCCGCGTCTTACTCTTCTGCCATCTTCTCTGTCTCCAAGCCCCTTGCTTCAGATCTACAGATTTAAAGCCATATTTAATCCTTTCCAAATTCCATTCTTCTTTCTTCCTTCTGCAAGTATAACTACTATCCTGCAGTTCTCATATGTATTTCCATCCACGTCTTGGTATTTTTATATGTATACATGTACCTAAAAATAGTAGATAGTATTTTTTTTTTATTTAACAGTTCTTTTTATTTTCAGTGTATAGTATTGTTTTGAATACCTTTAATTTTAAAAAAACAGGAATGTAGAGTTCTGCAATTTACATGCCATTCAATATTTTGCTTCAAGATTAATACCATTTGATATGTGTAGCTTTGGTTTGTTTATCTCCACTGTTGTGTATTTTTCTATTGTGTGAATGTAGTATTGTTTATTTATCCATTGACTATCCTCACTTTTCTCTATTATTACATATTATGCTGTAGAGAAGAGCTTTCCTTAAGCATATTGCAAACATTTCTCTAGCATATATATCTCAGAAGGGAGTGGCTGTACACAGAGTTCTTGGTTATATGTATCCACATATTAGTAGATATAAGTAAATTGTTCTCAAAATGGCAATATCAATTTATATTCCCATTGATGGCGCTTGAAATTTCCTATTTTCACACATTCCTGCAGTACTTAGAATTTTCAGGCTTTTTTATTTTGCCATTCTAATGAGTATGAAATGGTATTTCATTTTTGTTTTAACTTTAATTTTCTTGGTCATAGTCAGGTTGAGTCTATTTTACTATATCTAGTGGCCATTCATATTTTCTCTTCTGTGACTTGCCAGCCCATAAATATTGCCCTATATTTCCATTTGGCTATTGATTTAGTTTTCATTTTGATTTGCGAGAGTTCTTTATATGTTCTGGTTACTAATCATTTGTTATTTATGTGGGCTGCAAATAACTCTAAGGGTTGTCTTTTCTTTGTCTTTTCAATTTGTTAGTAGCAGTTTTTAACTACATGTAGTCAGATATATAATTTCCTTCTCCAGGATTTGAACTCTTGGTGTCTTACCTTAGATATTTTTTTTCATATTTCTGCATCATAAAGATAATCTCTTATGTTTTCTTCTAAAAGTTTTAAAGCTTTACTTTTTACATTTAGGACCTTCGTCAATTTGGATTTTATTTTTGTGTATGATGCAAAACAGGTACTCAGTTTTTTTTCATATAGTTAACCAATTTGACTAAGTTTAGAACAGTCACCCCCATCACTATGTAGAAAATTGCCTCTGTCATTTATCAAGTCCCCATATATGTGTGGGCCTGGGCCTGTGCTTGGTCTCTCTTTTCTGTCATTGGTCTCTTTGTTTATCCCACTGTTTACAATCTGGTAATTTCTTTCTTTTTTTTTTTTT
>NW_021158092.1:0-1410 GCF_002837175.3 Physeter macrocephalus | reverse complement strand
GTGGCACTTTGAGGAGTTAAAACCTGGCCAGTTAGGTCATGTGAAAGCTTAGCTGTCAAGGCAGGAGACTAGACCATATTTTAATAGTTTGTTCACTTGCTTTGTAACAGCTAAACAGTTAGACATACGGTATGGGATCTCCATCTGTGTGCTTGCCTCAGGCTTCTAAATGTGCTGCCCAGGCTTGTGTCTTGTCTGCCACTGAACTCAGTGAGAATGTGAGCAGTCCCTGTTAGTGAAGGTGGACTTGTGGAGTCTCCATTTGTCTCAGTGCTTTGCATAGCGTAAACACTTCCTCCCCATAAGGCAGTGAGATTTTCTGTTGTTTAAAAAAAATGTGGTTTTTGTTCACCTTGGTGCCTGAACACAGCCAACTACTTCATGTCATGCTCAATCAAAGGAAGAGCAATTTATTTATTTCAACATGTAAGGGGATGTCAGGGGAGGGGGCTGGCTGTTTGGTGTGTTGGGAGTAATTTTAGGGGTGGTCTAAGGGAATTTTCAAGAGGAATTTTCAGGAACATAACTTTCTACTAATCCAGTAAGAAGCAATCTCACCAGGTCAGTCTAGGTTACTCCAGGTAGTATAAGGTACCACAATGATCTAGCCCAAGGGAGAGAGGACTTTTTAATTTTCTATTTCCTTCTCAGTAACAAATTCTATTTTAATGTGCCTCATTATCACCAAAGTCTTCCCCATGTAGTTGTTATTCATATCATCATATTAGAACTATTTTTATTTTTTGAAATTTAATACCAATGGATTCCAGCTTATTATCAACATCTATTCAGTGGTAGATGTCCCTTTCCCTCAGGGCTGACTCAGCCACCCCCAACCCCACCCTGACTTTTCTAACCTAGATAATTCCACTTCTGTTCATATGTTCCCTCAGGGCTTGTTTTTAAAATCGTTTTGGCTTTCTGTACCATCTCTAAATTTTCCACATCCCTTTTGAGACGAAACACAATGTGGATACATCGCATTGAGAATAATTGCCTCATAAATTCCACCCGGGGTTTTTGTTAAAATGCAGAATCTGGTTCAGTAGGACTGGGATGAGGCCAGAAATCCTGTTTTTCTAACAAGCTTTTAGATGATGACAGTACTGCTGGTCCTGGGCACATAGCAAGTTGCCGTCAGATTTCATCATGGAAAAACAGCAATTTCTGTCCCACTCCTTCCCGCTCCAAACCCACTCCCCAGAGACGATCATTTTTTGAGCTGTAACTATCATGTTAATACCATACTGATACTTCCTGATTTTTTTATTTTATACACTTAACTCCTGAATTATTTCTGTAAAAGATTAAGCTGTGGCTCTCTCTCTCTTTTTAAACTTTTTATTTTACATTGGAGAATCGTTGATTAACAATGTTGTGTTAGTTTCAGGTGTACAGCAAAGTGATTCA
>NW_021158091.1:0-1411 GCF_002837175.3 Physeter macrocephalus | reverse complement strand
GCAGAAATTAACACAACATTGTAAATCAACTATACTTCAATTAAAAAAACTTTCCTTAAATGATATTGTCTCTTAGATAAAAAATAATAGAAAGGAAGAAACGGTATTCTTGCCAAATGCTTCTGCCAAGGAAAACATTATTTTTCTCTGTGATTTAATTGGTGGTACTTTCTAAATTACGTGAGTAGAAGTGCCTTAGGTTACATACCACAAAGTCAGTAAGAAAGTTAAAATGGAAAATAAAATGGTATCTTTAAAAAAAGTAAGTAGTAAAAATATCTTCAACCGTGAAACTACTAAGTTTACTAGCATTACATTTCCTTTCAAAACTAAAGCAGAGGAGACAGAGTCAAGATGACAAGTGTGGGAAGACACTGAGTTAGCGTCTCCCCATAACTAGGGCGGCTGCCGGCCACTGGTGGGGAACTCTAACGCCCAAGGAGACGGGAGGAACCTGAAAGTGAACCGGTAGAATGTAGGGGGACTGATGGGGGAGGAGAAGTGAAGGCCAGACAGAATCGGCCCCCCTGAGGCTGGGGAGATCAGGAGAGGCAGGCGGGAGGGACTCTCCGGGAAGAGCGGGAGAGGAGTGGAGGGTGATCGTCTGGCCCACTCAGGCCGGGGAGCCTGCTGAGCTCCCAAGCTGGTACCCGCCCCCCCCCCAAAGCCCCATCCACCCAACATGGGTCCTTGGGGGCATAGGAAGGAGGCCAAGGGGGGAACAGGAGAGGGAGGTGGGAGGAGCCGTCTGGGAGAAGGGGGAGAGAAATGGAGGGTGATTGCCCTGCCCACTCAGCCTGGGAAGCCTGCTGAGCTCCCGGGCCAATCCCCTGCCCTCCAAAGCCACCTCCAGGTCACATGGGTCCTTGGGGGCATAGGAAGGAGGCCAAGGGGAGAACAGAAGAGGCAGGCAGGAGGAGCCCTCCGGGAGGAGCAGGACACAAGCAGAGGGGTTTTACCCCACCTGCTCAGGCCCGGGGAGCCTGCTGAGCTCCCAGGCCAGTTCCCTGCCCTCCAAGCACCCCCCCACCCCCACCCTCTGGCCAAATTGGTCCTGGGGCATAGGCCGGGGAGATCAGGAGAGGCAGGTGGGAGGGGTGCTCCCAGGCTGGAGGAGCAGGAGAGGAGAGGAGGGCATTTACCCTGACCACTCAAGCCCAGGAAGCCTGTTGGGCTCCCAGGTGAGGTCCCCTGTCCTCTGAGACCAGGGGTGGGGGGCACGCCTGGGCCCCTACTGTTCCTTGAGCCTAAGCTCAACCCCCCACAACCCCCAGGGCCTTTTCCAGCCCTGTGGGTCCTAAACATAGGCCCAACCCACCACCTAAACCTCACCCTTGCTTAGGCACCACCCTGCACAGCCAAGGTCTTCCCCCACTTTTATTTTTCTCCTCCTTTTTTTTTTTTTTTTTTT
>NW_021158090.1:0-1411 GCF_002837175.3 Physeter macrocephalus | reverse complement strand
ATATCCCCTCCCTCTTGAGCCTCCCTCCCACCCTCCCTATCCCACCCCTTAAGTTATATCTATTAAACTGTTGTTTAATCCATGGTCTTAAAGATTTACATCTCTGTTTTTTTCTAAGAGTTTTATAGCATTTAGGTCATTGATCCACCTTGAG
Organism: Physeter macrocephalus; assembly: GCF_002837175.3. Taxonomy (NCBI): domain Eukaryota; kingdom Metazoa; phylum Chordata; class Mammalia; order Artiodactyla; family Physeteridae; genus Physeter; species Physeter macrocephalus. Next base: position 1,257 of record NW_021158090.1, on the reverse strand, counting down.
TTAATTTTTTATATGGTATGACATAGGGGTCCAATTTCACTCTTTTGCATATGAATACCCAGTTTTCTCAGCACCATTTGTTGAAAAGACTAGTTTCCCTCCATCGAATTGTCTTGGCACCCTCGTCAAAAATCAGTTAATCATGTGGTGATCATTTTGTGATGTATAAAAATATCAAATCACTATGTTGTACACTTGAAACCAGTGTAACATTGTAAGTCAACTATACATCAATTTTTAAAAATAGTTTTTAAAAAAAGAATGTATGATGGGTAGAAGAGGTTATAAGGTTCAAGACAAAATGGAGTTTGAGAGTGTTTCCAAGCACATAAATATATTATTTCATAAGAATTCTTAATTACATAAAAGGAGTCATAGGACCAATACATAAGCAAATTGTTTTAATTCTAACATTCAAAATGATTTCACTCTTTTTTTGAAGCAACCTGCATCAAAAGCACTCTAGAAGATATATTCAGTAAAATTCATTTATTCAGATTCATTGGGAAAAGGTGTTTAATCTTGTATGAATCTCCTCATAACAGAAGTTTAATCTTCATGTAATAAAATTTATCTTAAATTACCAAAATATCAGTTAATCATAAATTATGTGTTTATTTCTGGACTTGCAACTCTGTTTCATTGATCTATATGTCTATTCTAATGCCAGTACCACACTGTCTTTTTTTAATTAAGGTATAGTTGATTTACAATATTACATTAGTTTCAGGTGTACAACACAGTGATCCACAATTTTTATAGATTATATTCCATTTAAAGTTATTATAAAATATTGGCTACATTCCCTGTGTTGTACAATATATCCTTGCAGCTTACTTATTTTATACATGGTAATTTGTACCTCTTAATCCACTACCTCTATCTTGCCCCTCCCTCTTCCCTCTCCTCACTGATAACTACTAGTTTGTTCTCTAAATCTATAAGTCTTTTTCTGTTTTGTTATATTCATTCATTTGTTTTATATTTCAGATTCCATATATAAGTGATAACATACAGTGTTTGTATTTTTCTGTATGACTTATTTCACTAAGCATAGTAACCTTCAGGTCTATCCACATTGTTGCAAATGGCAAAATTTCATCCCTTTTTATGGCTGAGTAATACTCTATTCTATTACATATATATGTAATAGTAGATAGATAGATAGATGCACATACACACAATAGAATATAAATATAAATAAATAAATAAATAAATATATACATATATATATATATATATATATATATATATATA
>NW_021158089.1:0-1411 GCF_002837175.3 Physeter macrocephalus | reverse complement strand
AAGCCCGCGCGCAGCAACGAAGACCCAACGCAGCCTAAAATAAATAAATAAAATAAATAAATAAAATAAATAAATTTATAAGAAAAAAAAAAGTACTATGTGAGCAGTAAGCATTATACTGCTGGAGCCCAAAGAGGAAACTCCCAGTAGTTTTAGTGTAATGACTAAAGAATAATATAAAGTGTTGCATGAATTAGTTACATTTAAATAATTTAGTACCTGATTGTTGCGAGGGTTCTCAGCTCTTGTTCCTGATTCCACAATGTTTAACTTGTCAGGTACCCAAACTTAACAGTGAATAGCTCACACTGCCCGCAGCCTACGCCCCGGTCCCCTGAAACTGTCTCTGTCTTTGGAGGAAAATTCAACCCTGTGATTAAGGGTCGTCAGTCTCACTTTTCAAGCACTCACTGCTTGCTAGCCTTGCAGGTATCATTTCTTACCAGTCATCCAGGTAGGTACCAAATGCTCCTACAAGGACTGCTAAATGATGCTTAGCAGTAACAGTTACAAACAAACCATTTAGCCCCTGTTATACAGGTTGACCTCAGGAGCCATTCACAGAGTGCTTTAAAAGTTCAAAGGCAACGTTAATTTCGGTTGTATTTTCCCCATTCACTCCAAGTTAGCAAGAAGGAGAGGATTACAAGGGAAGGAAATCCTGTTATCTCATGCCAGGCTCTTCTTCCAAGGACTTACTACTTCAAGTTCCTTGTAAGTATAAGTGGATTAATCCCCTGATCCAGGCAGCAATGCTCTGTTTCTTTTCAGCACCCGTGCTGTTTCCTTCTCTCATCCACATCGGCACTGCCTGCATCTCTTTCTTTCTCCTTAAGCCTCTTGACTCATTTCCTTAGGGGCACAGATCTTCACTAGACTTTGTCCCAATGGATCTTATTACACATTTCATGTAAATCCAATTGCTATCTTATTACAAGTAAGGTTGAGTTCACTGCTATTCTTCTGCATAGAGATTTGTATTAGGTAATTCTTATAATCTAAGAAATGAGAAATGCCCAGTTTTTCCCAGTTGGCAAAGAAAGAGCAGTAAGAACACTGAATAAACAGTATTCACTTTGAAACATGTGGCAGCTGACCTCAACTTTTAGACAAGCCCACTAGATAGAGCTCACTGCTAATCCGTGTGTGTATGTGTAATTACACTACACACCAAGCATCATATTGACTAGCAATGCTGTGTTGTCTTTCAGATGCCATTTGCCCAGGGAACCTTTTATTTTTTCTTTTTAATTGAATGTCTGGACACAGAGCAAAACTGTATCAATATATCTGTAAGGAATGTTCCTTTGAGGCATTTATTAAATTGTACTTCATTGTGTAATTATTCTTTTTTTTACAAAAATTTATTTATTTATTTTTGGCTGTGTTGGGTCTTCGTTGCTGCGTGTGG
>NW_021158088.1:0-1411 GCF_002837175.3 Physeter macrocephalus | reverse complement strand
GTGCCTTTCTATTAAATTTTAATTACTTAATTTCTAGAGAACGTACTAATTTAAATCTCTGGGTGAAACACAAAATCGACTAATTTCCATGTCCTGTTGTTGATGTAGGGAGGTTGGGCACTTTTGCAGAACTGCCACCTGGGACTCGATTTCATGGATGAGCTAATGGACGTAATTATAGAAACCGAGATTGTACATGATGCTTTCCGCCTGTGGATGACGACCGAGGCTCATAAGCAGTTTCCCATTACCCTCCTTCAGATGTCCATTAAATTTACCAATGAGCCCCCCCAGGGACTCCGGGCAGGACTGAAAAGAACATATGGTGGTGAGTCGAGGAATACTTCCAAGTTTATGGGAGTTCTTGTGCTTAAATTGTTTTCTTAAAGAAATTATGAAAAATGAATTAGCTAGGATTAGTTATGAGAAGTGGTGCTATGACTTAACATGATGGTGAGGGGGTAGCCCCCTCTGTCCTGCTCCATGTGGAATATCCTCTGGCTGTGTTAGGGCGTCAGAGCTCAGGTTTCCACCTTATATTTTTGCTATTTCCCCACTATTGCTCTACTTTGGCCTATGCTATTCTCTGCTAGACACTTGCCTTTCTATGATAACATCTAAAATGGATAATGTCGTTTATGGTCTTCGTGCTCCATACCTAACGTAGGGCAGTAGCCTCTTGCAAGAGGAAAGGCTGAGTCACAATTATGGTCTCTACTTTCATTGCATAAAGTTGTGTGTCAGGATGTCAGAATGTGAGCTAAGTTAGAAATCCAACAAGGGCCACCAAACCAGACCAAAATGCCCCTCCTATCACAACTGGAGCTGAGATTACTCTCTGTTCATTTGCTCCTTCTGTATCATAGCTTCCTGTCTGAGGCTCATGGTCACAGAAAGAGTATGGACTTGGAGTTAGAAATCCCGGCTCTGATTACTACCTGAACAAATGCTTTGTTCTCTTGGGTGCTAATCACTCAAACAACCTGAGTTTCAGTTTTCTTGTGCCTAAAATAGTGATAATAAAAACTATCCAGGACAATTGGAATAAATTTAATTTAAAATAGTGTATTTAATAATAATCATCAATATAATAATTATTACCTAGCAGTCTGAAAAATCTACAAAGAAATTTTTTTGGAGTTGCCAACAAGTCTCAAATTTTTGCCAATAAAATAGATGTGGAAGGATGATGTCAGTAAAAAAAGATTTCAAGTGAAAAAATTTATAATTATATATGCAATATAATATGTACATATATAGTAATCATAATTATTTTGGGGGAGTATACTCAGGTTGCAATGGGCTTCTTTTTTATTTTATTATTATATTTTATTATTCTTTTTAATTGAGATATAGTTGCTGTACAATATTATATGTTACAGGTGTATAATATAGTGATTCACAATTTTTA
>NW_021158087.1:0-1412 GCF_002837175.3 Physeter macrocephalus | reverse complement strand
CGTTTTAAGTTTTCTCATTTGAAAAAAAAAAAAGTGAGGGATAGTAATTATATAATTATGATAATTTTAAAAATCAATTATAATAAAAGAATTATAATAAAATCAATTCTGTCTGCTTTATGAAATTGACAAAGAAGCATGGTGAATAATGTATTTGGAGAATTCTAGGAAAATATGAATATCTATAGTTATCAGGAAGTGCTTGGATGCTCTTCTGGAACAAAATACGGAAAGAATCAATCAATCAGACTGACCTGGGACTGACCAATTTCGATCTTCCCAAGTTGTTTAACATCTCAGAGCTTCATTTTAAGCGGGCATAACAGCAATTGAGATCAAAAGTGTGGACCTTGGCATTATAATCAGGTTTTCTCACTTACTAGTTGTTTAACTTTGAAAGATGTATTTGAGCCTTATTTTTCTCATCTGTAAAATGGGAATAATCATAATTCTTACCTCATAGGATTATTGTAAGGACTGATTACCATCATTCATATAAAGTTATAGCTTAGTGTCTAGTACATAGTAAGTATTCAGCATAGTAATAATAATTATATATCATAACCTTAATTGTTTTTATTATTAAATGAGATTATGTATGTAAAGCATCCTGCACAGTATCTGGCACATGGCAGATGTTCAATAAATAAAGGTTCCCCACATTCTCTCCTTCCTAAATGAAGGAACCAGACTATACATTAAAAACCTGGCCTAACTGGGTTTCCTGTTGAACAGAAAGGCTGTTGTAACATTGAGTGGACAGAGAGGAAGAGGGTCCCACGCCTTCGATAGCTCTGGTCCACAGGGTCACTGCTTTCTCTAGGAGAAAGAATGGCCCTTAAGGGATCAGGTAGAAGAAAAAGTTAGGAAATCACGACTGCAGGAAGCCCGAAACTGGCCTCTGCTGCCAGGACCCCTCCTCACCTCCAGGCTCAAAGACAGTGCCCTTCCATTTTGCTCATGTACCTTCCAATGTATCCTAAAATCTATGTAGCACATCAAACATCCTTAAGTAATTATTTACAAAATTCTACATATGTTGAAATCATTCCAGAGGATATGAAACTGTGAAACTCTTTAAAAAGAAACTATCATCACTCATTAAATGTATTCAGTGGAATCTAAATACCATAGTGATTTGATATCCATCGTCGTCCATTTGAAAAGACTGTGAGCAAACTGTTTCTTTAACACTGAGAACATTTATTTCATTCTTTTTCTTAAACTTGTCTTTCTATTTTGTTTCTCACAGAAATTTATTCTAATGTAGTATATTTTTATGTCTGATAATCCTTTATTGACCACTGAATATGCATTTCTGAAATAATATTATGTATGTATTACATAAAATGTATGTATCAGAAATATTAAAAAATTATTTTAAATTCTGGTTAAAAAAACACATAAGATCA
>NW_021158086.1:0-1412 GCF_002837175.3 Physeter macrocephalus | reverse complement strand
GTTCCATTGATCTATATTTCTGTTTTTGTGCCAGTACCATACTGTCTTGTAGATCATGCTTATGATTCACTTGAAATTTGGTGATATGACTTCCCCAGTTAAAAGTAAAGTATTGAGAACAGAGCAGTCAGAGAACAGCTAGCCTGTACATCTTCTCCCCAAGCAGCAGAGTTTCCAATCCTTCCCTCCTTTTCCCCTGACAAATCAGTTTCTGGAACAGGAAAATAATTATAGAAAAATGTCCTTAAGTGTCATGAACAATTAAAATTTCTACTACTGCCCCTTGGTAATCACAAATAAAATAACTATAGAAGTTACATAGAGAAAAAGAGAAAAGAATCAAAACCTATCAATACAACAACAACAACAACAAAACCAACAAAACCCAAAGGAAGGCAGCAAAGAGAAAAAGAGGGATAAAAGACCTACAAGACAAAGAGAAAACTGTTAACAAAATTACAATAGTAAATCCTTTCCTATCAATAATGACTTTAAATGTAAATTGACTAAAATCCCAAATAAAAAGATACAAAGTGGCTGAATGGATAGAAAACCAAGATCCCATTGTATGTTATCTATAAGGAACTCACTTTAGATTTAAGAACACAAATAGGCTGAAAGTAAAGAGAAGGAAAACAATATTCTTAGCAAATGGTAACCAAAAAAGAGCAGGAGCATATATAATTGCATCAGACAAAGTAGATTTTAAATCAAACACTGTCTCTAGAAACAAGGATCAATACATAATGATAAAAGGGTCAATTCAAAAGGAAAAAATTACAAAGGTACATATATATGCACCCAACATCAGAGCACCTAAGTATATAAGGCAAACATTGACAGACCTGAAAGGAGAAATTGACAGCAATGCAATTATAATTGGAGATTTCAATAACCCACTTTCAATAATGAATAAAATAGCCAGACAGAAAATAGGTGACCTGAACAACACTAGAGACCAAATGGACCTAACAGACATATACAGAACTTCCCACCCAACAGCAGAAGAATACACATTCTTTTCAAGTGCACATGGAACATCTCCAGGATAGATCACATGTTATGTCACAAAACAAGTCTTAATAAATTTAAGAATATTGTAGTCATATCTAGTATCTTTTCCAACCACAATGGAATGAAACTAGAAATTAATAACAGCAAGAAATGGAAAAATTCATGAATATTTGGAAACTAAACATACTCTTGAACAACCACTGGGTCAAGTAGGAAATCAAAAGGTTAAAAATGATCTTGAGACAAACAAAAACGAAAATACAGCATACCAAAATGTATGGGATGCAGCAAAAGCAGCACAAAGAGGGAACTTTGTGGTGATAAATGCCTACATTAAAAAAGAAGAAAGGGGCTTCCCCGGTGGCGCAGTGGTTGGGAGTCCGCCTGCTGATGCAGGG
>NW_021158085.1:0-1412 GCF_002837175.3 Physeter macrocephalus | reverse complement strand
CCAATAAAGATGTGAAAAAAAAATGTACTGTTGGCATGTAAGAGTTACAGTAGTCTAAGACTCTTCTCATTCTTTGCTGATGGTCCTGTGTTTGAACTTCACTCTTTTGGATCCTAAAATTATTTTAATAACAGGAACATATTGTCTCCATAGGCACTAACATTTTTCCCCTGAGGAAAGTGCAATGCTTGTACTTTCCAGTTAGTTCTAGCAGCAGAGCAGAGCATGGACTGCTGCCCATTTCCTTGAATGGGGAAGGCATCAGAGTAAACACTGCTGCAGTGTCCTCTTTCTGAACTCTGCCTGTATATAAAAGCGGGGTCTCCAAAAGGAAGGAGCAGCTGCTGGATCAGTGGAGGAAATGAAAGGCTCTTTACATAAACCAGGTGCCTGTGGCTCTCATTGATTTGTTGATCAAAGCTGTCTGAAACGCTGCAAGGCAGGGATTTATCAGTGCCAGTCATGTGCCTGCAGGCGACAAGCGAGTCCTTTAGGTTCCTTAGGTTGGATTCCAAAGCTGATCCCATGGGAGGAATGGGAAATGCTTGTCAGCTCAGAGGAATCTTCTATTCAGCTTTGCTGCAAATTAAAATGGGTGCTTTTACTTATTTGGGCAGAGACCCTGTATTACCCTTTTCTATTGAAAGTACCCAAAACAAATAGTGCTAGCCAAGATTATAGGAACCCTCACAGTTGGATTTTAAAACTCAGGTTTCTTGGGACCCTGTGCAATAGAAAAAAAATTCACCTTAGGAAGTTGGGACTATTACACTTGCTACTGGAGAATACCTTGGTATTCAAGCACTGGACTTGGATGGACCTCATCCTGGCTTTGCTGTGACCGAATCCCACTTCTAATCTCGTGCAAGTTTCTAACTTTTCAGTGTTTCAGTTTCTTGCAAGTATACTGTGAGACACAGACAAATATAGTTGACATAGAATATTTTCATTTATTCATAGGCAGTGTGTCATTTAAATTTTATAGAATATAAAATTGAAGATGACACAAACAGATGGAAAGATATACTCTGTTCATGGATTGGAAGAATTAATATTGTTGAAATGACCATACAACTCAAGGCAATATACAGATTCAGTGCAATCCCTGTCAAAATACCAAGGGTATTTTTCACAGAACTAGAGCAAATAATTTTAAAATTTGTATGCAAACACAGAAGACCCTGAATAGCCAAAACAATCTCAAGGAAGAAGAACAGAGCTAGAGGAATCATGCTCCCTGACTTCAGACTATACTACAATGCTATGGTAATTAAAACAGTATGGTACCAGCACAAAAACAGACATGTAGATCAATGGAACAGAACAGAGAGTCTAGAAATAAACCCATGCACTTTTGATCAATTAATCTATGACAAAGGAGGCAAGAATATACAACGGGGAAAAGACAGTCT
>NW_021158084.1:0-1413 GCF_002837175.3 Physeter macrocephalus | reverse complement strand
ATTATATGTCCACTTGGGGTTAGTGAATTTAATTTCTGTTTGGAGGACCCTTCCCCAGCGGCAGATGCTGACACCACCAGCATCCCCTGCTTGCCATCCTGCTTTTTATCTCCTGCTCCCTTGTGACCTGGCACAGTGCACCACCCTTCCCCCAGTTCATTGAACATCCCCACTCCCTGTCCCGACCCCTCCCTGCGTCTGGAATCTGTAAGTAATAATTCTCGTGACTTTCCTTCCTTTGTGTGAATATATTGAAATTGCACCTTCAGTCAAAATGAGCCTGATGTTTCACTTCCCCAGAGTGGAAGCTTGGATGCTGAGAGAGCTACCTGTGTACCTATGTGGGTGCCCTGTGACTTCTCATTCAGCAAGTCATAATCTGCATATTCCTAATTTAATACATCAACAACGGGCCACCCAAACTCCTATGCAAGTAGCAAAGTGTTTAAGGACGCTTCTTAAAAATACGTTTTCATCGAGTTACTTGCAAGCTGCATTTAGGACAGCGTTATTTCAGTGAATGAAGGTGATGCCTACTTTGTCATGCATATAGTGAAGTGTTTAAGAACTCTTACAATAAGAAGTATCTAACAAGCTACCTGCAAGCTTTGTCAACACAGTGCTATTTCAGGGAATGAAAGTGAGACCTATTCTGCAATTCATGTAGGGAAGTTTTTGATAACACTTTTAATAAAGATGATTCTAACAAGCTATGTACGAAAGCCTTTAGTAAGTGTTTATCAGGAATAGAAATGATACCCATTCTGTAATGCATGTAGTAAAGTGTTAAGAACGCTACCTATAAAGAGGTTTTCAAGAAGCTATTTTTAAGCTACATGGAGCACAGTGTTATTTCAGTTTCTAGAAGTGATAAAAATTATGTAATAAATGCAAGGACGTGTTTAAGAACACTTGTTATAAAGATGTTTCTATTAAGCTACTTACAAGCTGTGTTCAGCACAGTATTATTTCACTTAATGGAACGACATTGATTCTGTTATCAAGTAGTAAATTTTTAAGAACACTTAATAAATATGATTCTAACAAGCTACTTGCAACCTGCATTCAGCAGAGTATTATTTCAGTGACTAGAAGTGATAGCCGTTATGTAATGCATGTGGTGAATTGCTTAAGAAGACTTGTTAGTAAGATGTTTCTATGCAGTAACTGGCAAACTGTTCAGCACAGTGTTATTTTAAGGAATGAAAGTGATACATTCTCTCATAAATGTAAAGTTTTTAGAATGCTTATTATGATATGTTTCTAACACAAGCTGTATTTAAGGCAGTGGTGTTTCATGATGGAAGTGAAAACCATTCTATAATAAAATAAGTTTGTAAGAATACTTGCATTAAAAAGTGTTGCTGGGCCTCCCTGGTGGCGCAGTGGTTGCGCGTCCGCCTGCCGATGCAG
>NW_021158083.1:0-1413 GCF_002837175.3 Physeter macrocephalus | reverse complement strand
GATGGATGGTTGGTTGATCTATTGTGCTGTCCATTACATAAGACTAGGTTTATAAAGTACTCAGTCCTGTGTTGACACACAGTTCAGCACTCAATAAAAGGACTTGTCTTCTACTCCCTGCCTGACTTCAGCAATAATTATTTGCTAAATAGTAAAATGTCATCAGCTTAGCTAATCTAGTGCAGCAGACACTAAAATAAGTTTAAATTATGTTAAGAAGTCCACAGTGCAGCTTTGTCATATGATCATTGTAGCAAATGTGTGTGATTTTGAAATAATATCCGAATAAATAAATACATAAAAGACCCTGCCTTAAAGTGTTTAAATTGGAGTGTACCTGACTGCTACTGAGTAGGTGAATATGCTATTAGAGAGGTCCTTTGGGTGATTTTTAAATGGTGGTCATGAAGATGATGTTGTGATATTACACAGCGTGGGGTACTGAATTACTGCAATAGCCTCCAAACTGGTATTCCTGCTTCCTCTCTGGTCCACCTGACACCACCATGCCCATCCACTGTCCACCCAGCAGACATGAATTGGGTTTTGTCACTTCCCTGCTGAGAACCCTTCAGTGATTTCTCATTGCACTTAGGACAATATCCACAGGTTTCTCCATGCTTATGAATCAGTGCATACCTGACCCTTGCCAGCTTTTCTATCTTATTTCCTACCACTTCGCCCTCTTATGTTGTGTTCTAGACACAATAGTCTCCTTCCTGGTGTCTCCAAATCACCAGGCTTGGCTCCATCCTCAACTTCTGGGAAAGCTCTTCCTTGACTTCTCCCCCTAAAAGTGGGTGGTAGAATTGACTCTTCATCTTAACCGTGATATTATTCCCTCCATAATACATATCTTGTTTATTTATTTGTTTATTTTCCTTGCTTCTCTCCCTCACTGGAATTTAAGCTGTGGGTCACTTCTGGAACACAGTAGATACTCAATAATCAAATAAATAAATGAATGACGGTTTGTTACCAGCCTCTCCACATCCTGGATTTTAAGACCACCACACCAGCCTGCCAGGTCTTCATCATATATTTATTTTCCTGCGTGCTCCCCTCACCAACCACCAGGCCTGCTCTCTTCCCCCTTCAGTGTCATTAACAGATTCCAGATGGGCCCTTTTCCTCCCATCTTGCCATAGGAGCTTGCAGCCTCTCACCTGCCTAGCAGATTCATCGGTTCCATTCAAGTATATTCTTGAATCCCATTTTATCCAGTGACAAGTTACTGCTCCAATCCCCTGTTAATGATCATCGGCTACCTCCCCCTGAAGAGTTAGTGGTTTTGACGTAATGGGTGCCCCCACCACCACTTGGCCTTGTGTCAGGTGTGGGTGTTCATAGCATCCCTGTCTGGGGAGGGACTTTCTCATCAGTAGCATAAACTATCAAGGCTCCCCTTTGGAA
>NW_021158082.1:0-1413 GCF_002837175.3 Physeter macrocephalus | reverse complement strand
GAGTCAGCATGTTATAATGGGGAAAACGCTTGGCTTGGTGGCAGCTCAGATTTAAGCCCTCACTTCACGCTTCTTAAGCTCCTTGAACCTCTGCTTCATCACATTTGAAAAGAGAGATAACAATGGCACTGGTGAGAGTGTTCATTGAAAAGTTATGTAAATTCAACTAGCGCCATGTTTAATACCCAATAAAGGTGCGGGGGAACCCGTAGATTTCCTGCTGTTGACGTAAGTTAGATTACTACCCTGAGCCCAGTGACTGCTTGCATTAAAGTCAGATTGTGAAGTGCTAACTTTTAAAAAATTAGGAAACTTTGAGTCACTTCTGAAAATATTGTGTCCCTAGCTAGTTGGATGGGGGAGTATGAGGACAGTCTCTTTCAACCATAGAGAAAATTTGAGATGGGTTTCTGTGACCCCTGAGACTGGATTGGCCCCCCTCCTTGAACCACTGTCGCAGGGCGGCCTGCCCCACCCTCCCCCTACCTCCAACCCCCCCTTCTCTTTAGTGCTGGACACCCTCTCTGGTGGACACTTGCTCATAGGAGAGCTTTTCCATCCCTTAGACTGTAGAGACCAAATTTATGAACAGCATTGAAAATATTCTCAATCCCCTTCTTGGGCTGGGGTGGGTTTGGTCACTGGTGCCAAACTAGAAAAGGGAGCTGACAGAGGACTTCATGAAGATGGAGGTAGTGTGGTACAGTTTTGGAGAAGGGATGTAGTTTTCCATTTACAGATGATTTTCCAATAGGATGAATTTTAATCAGTAATGGAGTGTTTTAAAGATTTTGATTCTATAAATGTTGTATGAAAAGAAATGTTTTTCAAGTAAAGCAAATAATCATCTGTATTAACTGTTTGGGGGAATTATATTCTCTAGGATTTCGAGCAGTCAAATTTACTTTGCACACCAGAGATCTGCTAAGCACAGTGTTATATATTCTCAACTCCTGCAGTTTATCTATTGAACATATCCAAAGCTTGAATACTAATGTGCACTCCCAGCCTCTCAAAGAGGCCAAAAGGATATCTGACAGGCCCATCAAATGGGACAAGTCTTACTACTCCTTTACTGGATTCAAGGACCCTGATGAAGACCTCGAGCAAGTCTGGAGAATGGAAACAACCCTAACGTATGTAAGAGTTTTTATTTAACTAAACTTATTTGTAGTTAGTAGCCCCCACTCGCCGTGACTAGAGAAAAGCCCGCATGCGGCAACGAATACCCAACGCAGCCAAAAATAAAACAGAAAAAGCAAAAAACATGAGCTAGAAGAGAGGGTCTCAGCCTTGCATGCACTGGGATCCAGCCCATGAAACTTCTGCTTATACCCATTGCTCTCATTATCTCACAGTGTGTCCAGATGAACAAAAACTTGGGAATGTCTGACCTACCTTTTGGTATAGAAA
>NW_021158081.1:0-1414 GCF_002837175.3 Physeter macrocephalus | reverse complement strand
GTGTGTGTGTGTGTAATCAAAAGTATATTATTTCCACATTTTAAAATGAAATAGACAAGATTGTCCGTCCATGATAGTGCTGGGGTAAACAAGGTAGTGGGAGGCATTTCGTAGCCATCAAAAAAAATTATATATGGTTTCATTGATGAGATTTTTGCTACTGTTATTCTACAGCACAAATAGAAAACATTCACACAGCCAAGCTTAGAACAGAAAGCAAAGAAGAATTGGTGCTTGTACCTTCAGGGTAGGATTTCTAAACTTTGTGATTTGCCTTCATTTTTTTCCCCCCGCATTCTCTTTTCCGCCCCCTGGTGAGTTGCCTCCCAGTAGCTGTTTGTGATGCTCCTCTAAGCCTCTGTTCTGTCCCTTCTAACGGACCATCTCTTTGCAGCCTGCCCTCGCCGGCACGAGTCTACTTCTGGCCCCATGCGTCCCAGTGGGGGAGTGAAATGCACTGTGTGCTCATGAGCTTCCTAATGATTGTTTCTTAAGCAACATGAAATCATCTATGGTGGGTTTCTTGTTTTGCCTCTTACTCACCTGAGGGGTCTATTTTGATGATTTGCATTTGTATTGTCTGAGAGACTCTAGGTAGAAGTAGATCAGAGGGTAACAGCAGCATTGGATGTGTCCAACAGAAACCCACATGAATGTCTTTGTGCCTGTGAATTTTACTTGCAAATTCACCTTTTCAGTATTCCAGTCATTCATTTTTCTACAACAAAATTATTTTGTGTGCATTTGCTCCTCGCAGTGTTTTGCTGCATCTCAGTTTCCCCTTGGAAGTACAAATGAAAAGTGGTACTTGGACAGTTGTGCCAGCTTCCTGGTTCGAGGGCTTTTGCCAATGCTGTCCTTGATTCGGGGCCACGCTTGGCTTTGTGCAGGTTATTCCATCCCCCACCCCACGGCTGCAAACTGCTTGATTGCAGGAACACCGCTCCCCTTTCTCCTCTTTTAACATCTGTCTCTCTATAATAGTTCACACTCTTAAGAATGCATAACGGCCGGCCACAAATGGTTAAGCTGCGAAGTTCTCTTCTGTTCTGTTACTAAACAGTCTGGCTAGAGTTTGTCTTTTCAACATTGGTTATTAATTTTATTTGTCTAGTGCAATAAAATAAATAAGTGGTCTGCTGTAGGTGTGAGTTAATGAGGATTTGAAATGGATTTCAAGCATTCTTGTTGGGTGTTCATGATGCAGTTGCAATCTCACGAGTCAGTTACCAGAACCAAACAGTGCAAGAGCCATAAAGCTCATCCACCGTGGCATTGCTAAATTAATAGATTAACAGCTACACACAGGAAAATGTCAGATGTTAAATATTGTAATAAGTTTGAAGTTTGGGATCACTTATCCATGCTTATTATACAGCCTCTTAAGTACCTCAACCAGAGTTAATTTATATTT
>NW_021158080.1:0-1414 GCF_002837175.3 Physeter macrocephalus | reverse complement strand
CTGTAAAATGGGTGCAGTATTTCCTCCTTTCAAGGTTGTTATGAGGAATAAATGTACTAAAGCATGCAATAGAGGACAAGAGAAATTCCTATTAAGTATTAGATCTTTTCCACAATCTGGGAATTCTAGATAATTTGCTACTGACATCTGGGAGGAAAGCTCCTCTAGGAAAGTAGGAACGGATTACTACTGGAAGACGCTCCTTCCTTCTGACCTTCCCCTTTGCTTTCTGTAATTCCACATCAGGTAGGCTAGGCTTCCCATCTCTCTAGATAATAACGTTCTCCTTTTCTTGCCTAATGCATCCTTCTAGAAAATATTAGGGTAAAGAGTGTATAGTACCAGAATTCCCAAAGAGGTTTAACTTATCTCTTTTTATATGTAGCTTTTAAAAAGGGTACATATTAAATCACTGAACTTGATTTTCAATGAGGAGGAGGAAAAAAAGAAACAAATAGAAGCACACAGAGAGGAGGAGAAGAACTTAATAGTCTCTAAATTGTAACCTCTGCTGATGCAGGCAAATGGTGGCTGCCGATGTGCCGTGTGTTTTGCAGAGTCCTGGAGCGCTGACAGCCATTATTGACCTTAATATTTAATAGGCATTTGTACAGAAACACCACATGAGTATGAGAGATGTTAACTGTTCATAACATTTTAATTTTTTAAAAAAATTTAGCAGGCTGTTAGTCATTAAATAAAGAATGCTGTTTGCCTAGGTTGAGATTTTAATGTTCAGCTCTTAATTTTTCTGAGATAGTTTTTCTGTGAAAAGATTGTAATAAATACTTTCTATTTGCACCATGCCTCACTCCAAAGAGACCAAAGTCCTGATCAGAAACTTCTTGAGACCCGGGAAGGATTCCAGGCTCTTCTGTACTTTGCTCAGCTCTCCTGGAAATGCTGCTCCTAGCAGTGGGTCTGACCTATGGGGAAACTGTCTCTTTTATGTACCATCAGCTTCTTGAAGTTCTTCTCAGTTACTTATCCCTTGTGGCAAACATCTCAAATCCCGAGGTTCACTGCCCATCTAGTTCTAGTACAATCATTGAATGATTGTTTTTTTTCATGTTTTTGTTACAATTTCATTTAAAAATCAGTTTTAGTTTAAAGAGAGTTATGCAAAATATCTGTACAAAAGCACTAAGTAAAACAATTTCTAGTAACCTCTTAGGGTTACAGTGGGAGAAGTGATACCTGAAGGTAAACAGTGACAGAATGTATTTTAATAGAGAAATCTTACATAATCTGAGACTTTTCTGATCATTCGTAGTATATATAGTCATAGTTCTGTGTTCTTCTAATGAAACGTGCTATCCTGCATGCTTTTAATGTGTTTCGAACCATTCTTTTCTGCTGTGAAGGCTTATTCTTTTTTTGTCTGTTCCAAAGTTACTTCCTCTGAGAAGTTTTT
>NW_021158079.1:0-1414 GCF_002837175.3 Physeter macrocephalus | reverse complement strand
ACTTAGCATAATGCCCTCCAAGTCCATCCATGTTGCTGCAAATGGCAAATTTCCATTCTTTTTTATGGCAGAGTAGTATTCCACATATTACAATGTACAACTACAATACATATAAGTACCTATTAAAATTTGACCCAAGTCTACCTTAAATCCTATCTTTTCAATAAGCTCTTCGTCTGAACACGTAGGGGTGATGACCCCGCTAAGAGGGCTCTTTCTCTCCTTTGAACTATTACAGTATTTATTAGCTAGAGTCTAGACCACCTCTTGCATGAAACATACCGCATGCTGCCTGGTGTCATGGATGTGTCTGCACACGTCTGCAGCCACAGTTAGCTGTGTCCTGCTATGGAGTGCATGCCCAGGCCTTCATCCTAGCTCTGTAACAGCCTTTTCCAAATTGTGTTGTATCTTACTGTGTCTGTTTTCCCCAAAAAAGAGTAAGTTCCTTGAGGCCAGACTCCGTACCTCATCCATCTTTGCATCCCAAGTGCCAACCACAGTGCCTGACAAATAATGTTTAGCAAGCAGTCATTGAGTATTTCAGGGAAATTAGATTATAAACTCCTGGGAAACAGTGAAGGAGCCACAGAATTTCAGGCCAGGGATGGACCATGACTTATTTTCTCACAGTGCCTAGCAAAGTTCTGAGCAGATATAAGTACTCAATACTTACTGATTGATTGATGCTTAAACCTTTTCAGAAGAGGAATAAACCACATATATTAGGGATGGTGGCCAACTTATCTCAATTTTCTCCCAACTGTCCCAGTTTTAAAACAAAAACTTCTGTGTCCAGGAGTTACCCTGGGTCCCTGGTAAACCAGAATGGTCAGTCCACCTAGAGTTCTCATGCCTATACCAACAACATAAATGCTCATATTATTCTCCCTCCTAGTTAAAGGTTTTTAAGGACCTCTTTTGCAATCTTCACTTGAGTTTCTGTATTTTTTTTTGCAAGTCTATACGATTTTATTAGAACTTGACCTGTACTTTGCATTTATATAGCATTATTTTACCAATTTTTCAACCTAATCTCATTGACTTGATTGTTGATAAGCGGTAGAATTATTCTCACATTTAGCTGAATAAAGTGATGCAGAAAAGTTTTAAAATTTGGATGATATTAAATTTTAAACATCACAAAAGATGTTTAAATATCAGAAAAGAAATAAGGATTTTTGACAGTATGGTGACCTCATGAAATCTACCGGCTCCCTTCTTTTTTTTTTTTTAATTTTTGAATTTTATTTTATTTATTTTTTATAGAGCAGGTTCTTATTAGTCATCCATTTTATCCACACCAGTGTGTACATGTCAATCCCAATCTCCCAATTCATCACACCAGCACCCCTCCCGCCACTGTCCCCCCTTGGTGTCCATACGTTTGTTCTCTACATCTGTGTCTCTATTT
>NW_021158078.1:0-1415 GCF_002837175.3 Physeter macrocephalus | reverse complement strand
GCCATCACCTGGGTAGATGGAAGGTACGCCATCACCTGGGTAGATGGAAGGTACGCCACCGTCTCAAAAGTGACAGCACATGTTTTGATTGAGCCCCAGATCAATGCTGTCTCACTAAAACCATCCTGTGTCCTGAAACCCTGTCCCCTGTATGTGCAGGTCCAAGAATACCGAGCCCATCCCTAACAATTCCAATCCCAGATGGCTACTATGACAGACTCCTTTTAATCCTGTGATGTTCAGAGGATTCCATAAAATAGAACATTTGTCAGGGCCTATTCAGACCCTTTGAAATGCCAGAAGTAAGGATCAATGGTGTTTTGTTTTCTGAGAATCTGTAAGAAAGTACTGGGACAGGATTGAGGTCATGAGATAAGGGAGTATAAGGAATAGGCTCAGACCCAGGTCACAAAGAGAAAGGTCGTTTCAGAAGTTCCGGTAGGTCTGGGCATGGCCCCGAGTGTGCCAGCTCTGTTTTCCCGATATTTTAACAAGCTTGTTCCTTCAACCAGCAGCTTGCTGCCCTTGAGGTACAGGCTTCTACAGAATGAAGATGCTCTCCCCAAACAGTTGTTCCGTGTGGAGGTAGGAACGTGGTTTGCTCTTCCCGGAAAGCCCTCTCTACACAGCTCGGTGAATTTTCTTGGACCTGCTCAGGTCTCTTCCTGATAGAGAACAGAGGCAGCATGTGCCGTAGGTGATATCACTGCCACCACCTCCAGTGGTTCTCAAACCAGATGATATAATCATCTCCAGAGCAGCTACAACCCCAGTGCCCGGGTCTCAAAACACACAACATAAACTCGTACCTTTTGAAGTAGGATTCAGGCTTATGCTCCTCTTAAGATTCACCAAGTGAGTCCAGTGGGGCCCAGTGTGAGAAGAAGGCAGCCTACACGTCATCACACCGTCGGTGCAGGGGACTGACACGGCGCATTGTTAATGTGCATATGTTGACCCGTGGCTCTCGGAGGGCCGGAGAGTCTGTAGTTTTAAGCCTTAGGTCCTCCCCAGCCCCCCCTTCCCCTCAGTTACAAAATCCATCTCCCTTTTTCTTTTTTGTTGTTGTTTTTTGGCCGCACGGCATGTGGGATCTTACTTCCCTGACCAGGGCTCGAACCCGCGCCCCCTGCATTGGAAGCAGGGAGTCTTAACCACGGGCCTACCAGGGAAGTCTCCACAAAATCTGAGTAAAAATAGACGTTAAGATGATCTTCAAGGCTTAGAGATAAAAACCACGTAAAACATGTCTTATACAGTAGAACTTTATTAAAATTGAAAGAAATTTTGAAAACAAAGCTTTATACTAACATTTAATGAAACATAAGAGGCAGAGCCGTGGGAGTGTCCCCACCATGATTTACAGCGAAAGACTCCACAGAATCCCTCATCTCAGCACAGGGCACTGCTGACCT
>NW_021158077.1:0-1415 GCF_002837175.3 Physeter macrocephalus | reverse complement strand
GGAAGAGGGAGAAACAGCTGCTATATGGGTGTTGTGAGGAGGGTAGTAAACAAAGAAAAACTGGTTAGCCTGGCCATGATGGAAATTTGAAACACAGAAATGCCTAATACAGAAGTTTAAGGTTATTTGTAATGAGTTGTGCAATATAGACCCCTCCTTTAGCTTGCCTGAGAAATAATTCAGTTCATTCTACACTGCTGGTTAATGCTCTTATGATTCTTTAAAAAAAATGCATTCTATTTTTGATTTGATTTATTTCTAAAACATAAATGACATGTGAGAATGGTCTAGGGACTGCAGATATCTGGATTATGGAGATCTATCTTATTTCCTTTTTTCCCTAAAATTTAAATTCAGCTGCTTCTTTGTGTCTGCTCCCCAAATTGTATGGGAGAGGCTTCTGATCAAATTGGTCAGCATGGAATTATGTACAATTTGAGTATTGTTTAATCTGGAAATTGAACTGATCAACTACCAGAAAAGCTGATTTTTTTAGTAGATAGTATTTCATTCTATCCTTTTCAAAATTATTTGGGGAAACTAAACTGACAAAGCAAATATTTGGAAATCTTGTCTAGAAATTGAAAATACCTAAGAAACTATTTTTATAGGAACTAAAACTAATTTTAGATTTTTAAATTGAAGGTAACACCTACCAAATATTTCAAATGATCTTTCTCTGACACCAGATATATATATATCTTTCTTTATTGCTAGAATAGCGCTTTAGCTGTCCTTTGTGGTTATCTCAGTCATTTTCATCCTTTTGTTTTGTGCAGTATTTGTGTCATGCATTTACATTTTAAAAGTTGTAGTCTATGCAGTGTGACTTTCAAACAATTGACAGACCTATTCCCATGTCAACCTCTCTGCTTAATCAGCAGTCACTTTTTATTCCTGCTCTTTTCAGAGGCACTTGAACTGCCTGAAAAGCTAAAGGACAATTCAAGTGAGTGCTCTGGGCTGGTCCCCTCCAGTGTTCATCTATTCAAATCCTCGCATGTAATCTTCTGGTGAAGAAGGGTGGTTCAACTGCACCATCACAGCCATGCAGAACAGATGTCCTAAAAATAAAGGAAAGAAAGTTTCCTTCTAGAAGGTGGAGTTAATTTTTCTTATTCTGGGTATATGAGTGTGTGGCAATTGTGAGGTAGAGGATAAAGACTAAAATTAGGAAGAGAAGATATTTTACAGTAGCAGTGCATGATCCTACAATCCCTTCTTGTTTGGCAAACACATCCTGAATGGTTTTATCAAGTGGTAGGCTGCCCTGTCTATCACTTGCTAGATTCTAGTGATCATCTCCACCTTGCCAATTTACATATATACTCAATATCATCTAGAATTCTTAGGGCTTAGGCATAAAACTATTAAATATTATTGATAAAAAGATGAGTTTTTATTTTTCTGTTTTT
>NW_021158076.1:0-1415 GCF_002837175.3 Physeter macrocephalus | reverse complement strand
CATCGGCAGGCGGACGCGCAACCACTGCGCCACCAGGGAAGCCCCCAAGCCAGATTTTTACAACCAGAAATTCCAATTTCAAACTTTTCTCCACTTTTTATTTATGATAAAAATTAATATAACAAACTGAATTTTCCCTTCATATTTTATCTACATTTTTTCTTTCAAAATGGGAATATATCATCTTGTAAGTAATACAAGTCATTAACATTGTTGAGCTTTGACTCTTAATGGCTTTTGAAGAGCCAATATTGTTTATAGTGTCAATCACATATCAGTATTATGTGTCAAAAGACTATATGAGATTTATATAGAAAAAAATACTTGGAACACAAGCACTGTAGTCTAATTTACATCACTTTTGTATTGACCATCTTAATTGCCTTGTTCCAGATTTACAAAAGCATTAGACCATATTAAGAATTAATCACTTGCCATTAAATATTTAGTACTTTATCTCAATTCCTGACACCTGTATGAGTCCCTGTATTTCTGATAACTGCCATTATGAGAATGGTTTTGTCAACTGAGATTTCACTGAGGCAGACATAGGACAGCTCACATACTACTAAAGGAAACTCAATTATAATATGATGTTTAGACTTTTATAATCTATTCAATTAATTTTATTTACATCTGAAAAATCAATGAACAGAGAAAAGGGAAAGGATCTAGTATTTATGAGAAATCCTATACGCTTCCATGTTTGTATATGTGTATAACTGCATTTAGTTCTGAAAATAACTTTGACAGGGAATTGAGATTTAGAGAAGCTAAATAATTTCCCTAAAGGCACACAGTTGAAATTCAAACATAGCTGTCTCTCACTCTGAAGTCTTTCTTCTTTCTCCCATGTCCCAAATCCTACCACAATAATCATGATAACTAATTGTGCATACTCCTTCAGGTCTTCTATCTAATGCCTATCATTATAGTGTATGATTGTACTTATAGTGAAAATATACATGCATATACATATTCACTGTAAGTACATAGTGAATATGTACTATATTCACTATATAGTTTGTTTAGAGAGCTTATTTCACATTAGCTTCATTATCAAGACATACAATGCATCTTTAGGGTAGGGTCAGAGCTCTCAGTATTACTATAACCTACTGACTTATTAGGTGGGAACTATAAATTAAATGACAGCAAAATTACTAGCCTAGGAATACACAGGTGTGTGTTTTATGGTAACTACCTTTAATATCCACCTCTCTGTTTACTGTTTTCCCTCTGTTCCAAGAACAGACAGAAGAAGGCAAACTGACTAGGGACCTCAGACTCTGAAGAATGACATAATTTTGAGTTCTCTAGGTTGTTTTTTGCTTGTTTTTCTTTTTTCTTTTTCTTAATTGGAGTTTAGTTGCTTTACAATGTTGTGTTAGTTTCTGCTGTACAATGAAGTGAAT
>NW_021158075.1:0-1415 GCF_002837175.3 Physeter macrocephalus | reverse complement strand
CTGGTGACTTTAAGTTGAAGCCAATGCTCATTTACCATTCCAAAAATCCTATGACCCTTAAGAATTATGCTAAATCTATTCTGCCTGCGCTCTATAAACACAACAACAAAGCCTGGATGACAGTACATCTGTTTACAAAATGGTTTACTGAATATATTAAACCCACTGTTGAGAACTACTTCTTAGAAAAAAGGTACCTTGCAAAATATGATTACTTATTGAAAATACACCTGGTCACCCATGAGCTCTGATGGAGATCTACAATGAAATTAATGTTTTCATGCCTGCTAAGATGACATCCATTCTGTAGTCCTTAGATCAGGGAGTAATTTCAACTTTCAAGTCTTATTATTTAAGAAACACAGTTCCCAAGGCTATAGCTGTCACAGCTAGTGAGTCCTCTGATGGATCTAGGCCAATTCAACAGAAAACCTCCTGGAAAAGATTCACCATTCTTGAGGCCATTGAGAACATTCTTGATTCATGGGAAGAAGTCAAAATATCAATATTATCAGGAGTTTGGAAGAAGTCGATTCCAACTTTCATGGATGACTTTGAGGGGTTCAAGACTTCAGTGGAGGAAGTAACTGCATATGTGGTGGAAATGGCAAGAGAACTAGAATCAGAAGTGGATCCTGAAGATGTGACTGTATTGCTGTAATCTCATCATAAGACTTTAACACATGAGGAGTTGCTGATGAAATTGACTCCTGTTGAAGATGCTGTGAAGATTATTGAAACACCAACAAAAGATTTAGAATGTTATATAAACTTAGTTGATAAAGCAGCAGTAGGGTTTGACTGGATTGACTCCAATTTTGAAAGAAGTTCTACTGTGGGTAAAATGCTACCAAACAGCATTGCATGCTACAGAGAAATTGTTCATGAAAGAAGGGGTCAAGTGAGGTGGCAAACTTCATTATTGTCTTATTTTAAGAAATTGCCAAAGCCACCTCTACCATCAGCAACCACCACCCTGATCAGTCAGCAGGCATCAACATCAAGGCAACACCCTCTGCAAGCAAAAAGATTACAACTCACTGAAGGTTCAGATGACAGCATTTTTCAGCAATAAAGTATTTTAAATTAAGGTATATTAATTTTTGAAACATAAAGCTCTTGCACAGTTAGACTATGTTACACTGTAAACATAAATCTTATTTATATGCACTAGGAAACAAAAAAAATTAGTGTGACTCAATTTATTGTGATATTTGCTTTACTGGGTGCTCTGGAATCAAACTGGCAATATCTCCAAAGTATGCCTGTACAAAGTGGATGGATACTTCTGGAGACCAGGGAAACATTCCTACAAGTCAAAAGGTCTACAGTTAATAAAATCCTAACTACTCCGTGTTCAAATGTTTTTAGAGGATATTTAGTTTGATATCATCACAGTGGAATCATACCAGGTA
>NW_021158074.1:0-1415 GCF_002837175.3 Physeter macrocephalus | reverse complement strand
AAAAAATCAGAGACTTACTACAAATAGATGGAACGAGGCTTGTTTTGTAAAGCAGTGCCTCTAAATTGTGCCTGTATTCCTCATGGAAACTAAAGACAAAGCCAAGTTCGCTTTGTGCAAATTCAGCAGCACTGAGACCCCTTGGCAGAATGCCACATCACCCCTTGCTTGGGCAATGTTTGTGCAAAATCTTACTTGGTGAGCCCTTGCTTTCCTCCAAGGAACAAACAGGGTGGAAATTCCTGATCTACTGCGTTATCACCAGTAATCTGACCTGCAGGCTTGTACCTGAATACTGAAACCTTGGGGTTCACTGCTCAAATATAATACTTGGGAAAAGAAGAAAAGGAGTAAAGAGACTCTTCTTAACCTTTGCAAATGTCACACACTATTTATATAACATTTACCACTTGTATTTTCTACAGCCCAGGATTTTGTGAGGAGAAACAACAGGCCCTTTAAGCTAAGCTGCATTCCTACAGGTTTTAAAATGCAGCCTTTCCTCTCAGAAGGCTAAGCTTATTGTACGGACATCATACTTCAGGGGCTGATTGCCTCATAAACAATTTGAATTCTATTTCTTGGATAATTACTGAAACTGGTCTTCTAATAGTTTCAGAAGAGAAAAAATTTCCCAGCCCTAAATAAATTACCAGCCCTAAAAGAAAAGTTGCTATCTGTTGGATGGAAGTTTTGGAATTCTTTCTCTGTGTCATAATAAATGCAACAAGTTTTCATTTTCTAATCTAATCTTATTAAATAAAAATTGCACTTTTACAAAGACTGGACTCAAATCTATTGTCTTGCTTGTGTAACCACTAAGGAGCCTGAACTTGGCTGAATGAGTTGCTATGTGAGGACTGGTATTTTACAAATTCAAGAAAGGTGGAAGCCACAGAGTCTCATTTTGACAACCTTACCAACTGTAGGTAGATAAGAAAAGCAAACACAAGTTAATGCCACCCAGGGGTAGAGAAAACATGAACGTCCAGGAAATATGATAAACAAGTATATAGATCTAAGGCCTCATTGAAGGCATTTGCTTCAACTAAAATGTAGGTTTCATATATTTGATCCTTTAATAAAAGTAGACATTTTAGACTGAGAGCTTCTGAATAGCTGAAGTGTTGGGGTGTTTTAGAACTAAGACACTGTACCTTGTCTTAAAATGGCTGCCATCACTATAGTCAGAGGTTGTCAGCTGGCTGTGCTCAGGCTGCCTTTGACTCAAAAGTTGTATTCTGTTTGGCTCTCACTGTATTTAGAAATAATTAGTTGTAAAATCTTAAAATGAGGGTGTTTCAAATAAAAAAAATACAGATTTATGACTCTCTTGAAAAATGACAGGCTCTAAAAGGATTGGCCACATTTCCACTTTCTTGACTGGGTGGAATTGGGGAGAGGTTGCCCCTTCT
>NW_021158073.1:1267-1416 GCF_002837175.3 Physeter macrocephalus | reverse complement strand
AACCAGCACTTTGGGCCTGGAACTACGGTCTCCGAACCAACAGTGTGTCTACAATGTTCTTCATGTGCCCTTTGACAAACGAGGACTTTTCTTTTTTCTGAGGCCATTCCACTTAGGGCAGTGTTCCATATTTTAGGAAAAAGTCAATA
>NW_021158073.1:0-1252 GCF_002837175.3 Physeter macrocephalus | reverse complement strand
CCTGCAAACCCCTGTTGCTGTGCTCTCCTCTTTGGCTCCTAAGCTTTCCCCCTCCGCCCACTGCAGCCTCCGCCCGTGAAGGGGCTTCAAGTGTGTGGAAACCTTTCCTGCTTCACAGCTCCCAACCACTGGTGCAAGTCCCGTCACTATAATTTTGTCTCTGTTCATTCCTTTTCATTATGAACTCCTCAGGTACGTTGGGATTTTCTTGTATTTTGGGAGGTCTGAGGTCTTCTGCCAATTTCAGGGGGTGTTCTGTAGGAGCGGTTCCACATGTACATGTACTTCTGATATATCTGTGGGGTGGAAGGTGATATCTGGTTCTTCCTCTTATGCCACCTTCCCCGACTCCACTGTGTGTTTCCTCAGGCCATGGTTTTCGAGGATTCCTGAACAGACCTAGAATCTCTTCACTCGGGAGCAGGTAAAAGGCAGAGGCTTCCATTCCCTCCTCGAGTCCTCCTGTTTGGAGAAGAATTACAATTCGCCCATGGGTACCTTGGAAGCTCGGAAGCTTACTGAAGATGCTAAGTGCGGGATCCAAGAGGTCAAACTTTTAATTTCGACGTGATACAGTGAAGCACTTCTCCATGGTGCCCCTCTCGGTATTCCCAAGTACACTAAAACATGAACGAGCATAAAGGTCCACATAGCCCAAAGGAAGCCTTTGTCAACTCTGAAAGACTTTGAGCCCCATTTGGCTTTCAAACACAGAGATGAGCAACGTAGGGCTTAGCTCCGTGGAAAGAGAAATCTTGACGCTGTCTCCAACTATTCACCACCTGCTGCACGTTTCTCCATGAGTTCTCCCCGGGGCAAAAGTCACTGGGCATGACCTGTCCCTGGCGTGGGTTGAAAGAGACTGGTACTGGTACTCCAGGAGACGCCTGCCATCCCAAGCCACCTGAAGGGCATTCAACTCGAAAGCGCCCTTGCAACACGGTGTTGAAGGTAGCTGAACTCTGAGAGGTGGAGATGGCCGTAATAAGAGTCCCTCAAACAATTTGCCAAAACCAGCACTTTGGGCCTGGAACTACGGTCTCCGAACCAACAGTGTGTCTCCAATGTTCTTCATGTGCCCTTTGACAAACGAGGACTTTTCTTTTTTCTGAGGCCATTCCACTTAGGGCAGTGTTCCATATTTTAGGAAAAAGTCAATACAGGATTCGGAATCAGGTATAGCTTTCCCCATTGAGAAGCATACTTTGCAGAGCACAGTCTCAGCCTCGGGATCAGGACTCGTGTCCTTCCC
>NW_021158072.1:0-1416 GCF_002837175.3 Physeter macrocephalus | reverse complement strand
ATAGTGACTGGAGGGTTTCTGGGATCCTGGTGGGTTCTATTTCTAGATCTGGGTGCCTGTTACGTGGGTGCGCCCACTTGATGAAGATTCATCAAAATTGACATGGTATGTGCAATTTTCTGTACGTATATGGTGCTTCAGTACACACTTAAAAAAATTGAAAAGGGAGCAGAAACAAGGCATGTAGGTAGGCAGAGGCAGACTGTGAAGGGGCCTCAATTCCAGACCAAGGAGTGTGGATGTGACCTTGTGGGAAGTGGGAGGGCTTAAGGGGAAATGAGCTGTCAGGGATGCTCCCTAGCTGCAGGATAGAGCTGGATTTTATTGAGAAGACTGGCCAGAATCTGGGTTTCCGATGATGATGAGGACCTCAGCCAGGACGGAGGGTATGGAGTTGGAGGGACAGGACAGATTTGGAAGCAGAAGGTGTTGGTGATTAATTGGGTGCTTGAGGCCAGGGGAGGAGAGGGAGGAGTCAAAAAGGGTTCTTGTCACTGCAGGTAAAGAGCGAGTGAGGGGCTGCGGGGAAAGAAGCAAGTTTGCTGGAGGATGTTTTCTGAGAGGCCATGTTGGGAGGCCATGGAACAAACAGGTGGAAGAGCAGCTAAGAAGCAGGGTGGGTGGGAGGTGCAGGGCCACGAGTGGGGAAGGCAGGGGGCTGGGGGAGGGGGCAGAAAAGGCGAGACCCCAGGTCGACAGAAGGGAGCCCACTCTCCAGAGCTGACACACCCGGGGGTGGGGACTACGTGTGAAGAGGCAGGTTTCCTGGGCCGTAGAACTCAGAACATCACATGACATACACAGACTCTCCTAGGGTCTCATGATCTGGGTGAGTGGGAATACAGCTTAGTGGACTGTTCCACTACTGTTTTGAAGTTTGAAGTCACTGGTTGTCTTAATTAGCTTAGTTATTGCTCAGCATTAAGAAGCTTGTCTTTAGGAAGATAATAGCATTGCCTTCATTTCCTTATCACAGAATCCAGGTTTCACATTCTGGGTCTCCTGGCCTGCTCCACCTCCACACTGTTATCTGAGCCTGCGGAAGCAGGGTGGAGCCAGAGAGAGACAAAGGACACATGCAGTGTCCTAGCTCATGACCTTGGGCTAATCTTTTCCCTCTGTGGGTCTCGGTTTCCTCGTTACAGGTTGTCTGATTACAAGCACTTTGCACACACAGCACTA
This sequence comes from Physeter macrocephalus, assembly GCF_002837175.3. Classification (NCBI taxonomy): domain Eukaryota; kingdom Metazoa; phylum Chordata; class Mammalia; order Artiodactyla; family Physeteridae; genus Physeter; species Physeter macrocephalus. Next base: position 234 of record NW_021158072.1, on the reverse strand, counting down.
CCCACGAGATTCCATCTCAGGTCTGTTGTGCCCCAAACCTGCCCTGTTCCTTGGAACCAATCTGTCACCGAAAATAAGTGGAGGCATAAGGTCGCAGGGTGAGGGGCTTTTATGGGGAGGCTTGAATGCCAGGCAAGGAAGTCAGTCTTCGTTTGAGCTAGGTCATTTCATTTTTTAAAAAAATTATTTTATTTATTTTTGGCTGCGTTGGGTCTTCGTTGCTGCGCGTGGGCT
>NW_021158071.1:0-1416 GCF_002837175.3 Physeter macrocephalus | reverse complement strand
TGCTGGAGTTGTCACAGGGCCTGCAACTGGTCTTCCACTGGCTGGCATACATGGTCTACCTAGGTGTTAATATTTATTCCTAAAGTTTTAAATGTCTGCTCTGTGCTAACACCTTCCTCTTTTACATCCCAGTCCAAACTACCTTTCTGACCACAGAGCTGTAGATCTAACTGCCTGCTGAACATCTGTATTTGGATATCTCACAGATATCTCAAGCTTCGTATGCATGAGATCCTCATATTCCCACTGCCTCTAAAATCTGATTCTCCTCCCATCTTTCACACCTCAATAAGTGACACTTCTATCTCCCCACTTAGGTATACCTTAAACCTTTAAATTATTATTAACTTTCCCTAACCCCTCTCTTCTAATCTATCACTAAGTCTTGTTGATTTTACCTCCAAAATATGTCTCGAATCTGACCACTTCTTTATATTTCCGTTTTAGTTCAAAGCATCTGTAGCTTCCACGGTTACTCCAGTCCATTCTCCACAGAGTGGCATTGTTTGCAAATCAGATCCTGCTTAAAACCTGTCAGTGGTGCTTGATGTGCTTACTGTAAAATCTAAATCATTGACAAGGCCCTGTGTGAGCCAATCCAGGTCTAATTCTCTGACCTCATCTCATCTTATTATCCCCCACATGCTCTGTACTTCAGACACATTGGTCTTTTCAGGTCCTTAAATGCACCTAAATCTTTTCCCCCGCTGCGTCTTTGTCCAGAATGCCCCCTCCGCCTGGAGTGCTCTTCTCCCCTTTACCTGGCTAACTCCTCCTTTTGCAGGTCTAATATTAATGTCAGTTCCTCAGAAAAGCGTTCCCAGATACTTTACTCAGTATTGTAGTATAGCATCCTTTATTCTTTTTTCATAGCAATGAACACAATTTGAGATCATTTTTTTAAAAAAACTGAGGCATAATTTACATACAGTGAAATGCACGGGTGAGTTTTGGCAGATGTAAAACCATGTAGCATCACCCTAATATGACGTAGACCATTTTTTATCATCTCAGTATCTTCCCACATGCCCTGTTCCAGTTAGGATTATATATTTGCATGTTTATCTCTTAACTGCCTACTACCCATCAGACTAAGCTTCGTGAGGCCAGAGAACTTTTCTTTCTTGTTACCTGACCTCAGTGCAGAGCCTGACACACAACAGGGGCACAATCAATATTTATTGAATGGATGAAAACTGTTGACTGGATGGAATTGGAAGATGAGATAAAGAAAAGGAGGGCAGGGGCTTCCCTGGTGGCGCAGTGGTTACGAATCCACCTGCCAACACAGGGGACATGGGTTTGAGCCCTGGTCCGGGAAGAGTCCACATGCCATGGAGTAACTAAGCCCATGTACCACAATTACCGAGCCTGCGCTCTAGAGCCTGTGAGCCACAACTACTGAGCCCACGTGTC
>NW_021158070.1:0-1416 GCF_002837175.3 Physeter macrocephalus | reverse complement strand
TGGGATTTTGACTGGAATTGCGCTGAATTTATAGATCATGTTGGGAAGTACTGACATTTTGACAGTATTGAGTCTTCCTATCTATGAACATGGAATATTTCTCTAATAGTTTTTCTTTGATTTCTTTCACCAGAGTTTTGTAGTTTTCCTCATATAGATCTTGTATATATTTTGTTAGATTTATACCAAATTATTTCATTTTGGGGGGGTGATGATGTAAATGGTATTGTGTTTTTAGTTTCAAATTTCACTGTTTGATTGTTGATATATGGGAAAGTGGTTGACTTTTGTATATTAACCTTGTCTCCTGAAACCTTGCTATCATTGTTTATTAATTGCAGGATTTTTTTGGTCAATTCTTTTTGATTTTCTACATGTGAGATTATGCCATCTGTGAACACAGAGAGTTTTGTTTTTTCCTTCCCAATTCATATACCTTTTATTCCTTTTTTTGTCATAATGCATTAACTAAAACTCAGTATGATGTTGAAAAGCAGTGGTGAGAGGGGGCATCCTTGCCTTGTCCTTAATCTTAGTGGACAAGCGTCTCGTTTCTTACCATTAAGTCTGATGTTCCTTGCAGGTTTTGTATAGCTATTTCTTATCAAGGTGAGGAAGTTCCCCTCTAATCCTAGTGAGAATTTTTATCATGAATGGATGCTGGATTTTGTCCACTGTTTTTTCTGCATCTATTGATATGATCAAGTGATTTTTCTTCTTTAGCTTGTTCATGTAGTAGATTATATCAATTGATTTTCAAATGTTGAACCAGACTTACCTACTTTGGATAAACCCTACTTGTCATGGTGCATAATTCTTTTTATACATTGTTGGATTCCACTGGCTAATATTTTGTTCAGGATTTTTACATCTATGTTCGTGAGAGATATTGGTCTGTAGTTTTCTTCCTTATGATGTCTTTGTCTGGTTTTGGTATCAGGGTGATGCTGGCCTCATAGAACGAGTTAGGAAGTGTTCCCTATGCTTCTGCCTCCTGAAAGAGATTATAGAGAATTGACATGATTTCCTTTTTAAATGTTTGGTAGTGCTCACCAGCGAATCCATCGGGGTCTGGTGTTTATGTTTTAAAAGGTTATGAATGATTCAGTTTCTTTAGTGGATACAGGCATATTCAGATTGTCTGTTTTTTCTTGTGTGAGTATTGGCAGATGACTTTTACGGACTTTTCAAGCTGCAACACTCAAGGAACTCTCATTGTCCCATCAGGTGGGAACGTATGCACAGGAACTCTGTCTCAGTTCTGCATCCTCAATCCTAAACTCAGGCGTTGGCACATCATGAATGTTCTTCACTTCAGGCTTATTCGATGGATCAAACCTCGGTGAGTAGGGAGGGGTCCTGACAGCATCTAGAGCAGATGGTGGGTGGATGAGCATACTTTTTGAATGACAAGGG
>NW_021158069.1:0-1417 GCF_002837175.3 Physeter macrocephalus | reverse complement strand
TATTGTAACAAATTCAATAAAGACTTTAAAATTGGTCCACATCAAAAAAAAAATTAAAGAAAAAAAGATTCTCCAATTTTTATTCCTGCCCTAAGAAAGATCATCTGATTTGTAATATTTAGGGTATATTGTCTGCATTTCTCTCCCCAAATGTTACATTAAAAATTTGTTTTCTTATGGAATTAATCACTGGTCTAACCCTACACTTGACCTTTTTTTCCCACATTCTCACCAACACTTGGATCATCAGCTTTTTAATTTAAGTCATTTAAAAAAACCTGATAAAGGTGTCTCACTGTGGTTTTAATTTATATTTCCCTAAAGACTAGTGAAGTTAACCATCTTTTTATGTGCTTATTGGCCATTCTTATTTCTTCTTTGGTAAGGTGTGTATTCAGTTTTGTGACAATTTAAATTTATTTTTTGTCTTCTTATTCAGTTAGAGGTTGAATTTTCTAGGTAGATGTACTGCAAATATTTTCCTCCATTTTATGTCTCGTCTTTATTTTCTGAACAGTGTCTTATGAAGAGTGAAGGTTTTTAATTTTGTTGAAATCTGATTTGTCATTTTTTCCTTTTTTGGTCCTTTTATTTATTTTTTTGTTATGTACTATCTAAGAAATCTTTGCCTATTTCAAGATCACAATGATCTCCTGTATTTTTCTTCTTTAAATATTATAGTGTTTGCTTTTACATTTGGGTCTATGGTTCATTTTGAGTTAATTTTTGCTTGTCAACTAGATTTGGTAATACTTTCTTAAAGTAGACTTTTCTTTCTCAGTGTATAACATTTGTTGTTATTTTTGTGGTTGTTAAGACTATCTTATAGAGAGCAATTTTCATTGAAATGAGATTGCATAGAAAAGTCTTTTCTTGCGTAGAAACTTCCAAAGAACATCCAGAAAAGTAGTCTTCCAGCCTCATGTTGAATATGTCCAGTGACATGAGATTTGCCCTCCTGTGAGAGCCCATTCCGTAGTTGTGAGCCTCACAGTCAGAAGAATGAAGGCGCCTATGGGATTCTTTAGGGGTCCTAGTGAAGCTTTTGGATTCCCAGGTTTGCTAGGAAAAAGGAAAAGAAAGTACCACATTCTGTGAAAATAACTTCATTTGTACCTCTGCATTAGATGATGAAAGTTGCCTTGTTTTGATAATCAAAACTTCTTTGAATTTTATTTTATTTATTTTTTTATAGAGCAGGTTCTTGTTAGTCATCAATTTTATACACATCAGTGTATACATGTCAATCCCAATCGCCCAATTCATCACACCTCCACCCCCACCCCCTCCCGCTTTCCCCCCTTGGTGTCCATACGTTTGTTCTCTACATCTGTGTCTCAATTTCTGCCCTGCAAGCCGGTTCATCCGTACCATTTTTCTAGATTCCACATATATGCGTTAATATACGATATTTGTT
>NW_021158068.1:0-1418 GCF_002837175.3 Physeter macrocephalus | reverse complement strand
GGAAACTTGATGCAAGAAAATGGGTTACTCACAGGGCTCACCTCTCTTGATTTCTGTTTCTCTGGGATCACTTTCTTTTGTTGCCTGATGTTCAGTATGTTGGCAACCACTGTTTTCTACATGTTGCCTAGTTTTTTGTTGTTTCAGGCAGGTGGGTAAATCCAGTCCCATCTCAACCATGTGCAGAAGTGTACCTTTTCCTAAGCTTTAAATTCTTTTTTATTTTTGTCACTCTTTAAAAAAAAATAATAAATACATTTAAGGCTACAATTTTTCTGGTGAATATTTTTTTACATATCCCCTGAATTTTTGATACTTTGCTCCTTTTCTGCTCACTTTAATGGCTTCTAATTTCTACTTTGTTGTATTATTTCATCTATTGTCTAAAAGACTTTAAATGATTTTATTATAAAACATGCCCCAAATTTCAGAGAACAGTGCCATGAATGCCTATATACCATTTCCCCAGAATCAACAGGTAACAAGATGTTTCCACATTTATTTCATCTATGCATGTCTGTTTTCTTTTTCTTTGCTAAAGTATTTTCAAGAGAATCCTAGACATGTCATTTCCCTCCAGCATATTTTAGTCCCTAAAATATAAAAACATTTTCTTCTTTAATCACAATGTTATTATCACATGTAATAAAATTAACAATAATTCTTCAGAACCATTTTATGATCGAGTTCTCCTGATTATCTCAAAATATTTGTACACATTGTTTATTCAAAATAGGATGGGATCAGGGTCCACTCATTACATTTGGTGGTTGTGCTTTTTAAGGCTCTTTTCATCAAACTGAGTCCCCCCCTTCCTCCACCATTGGCTTGTTCAATAAGCCAGACCAGTTGTCCTATGGAATGTCCCACATTCCGATTTGTTTTTTCGTATCTCTGTGATTTTATTTAACTTCTTTTCTATCCCCTGTATGTCTTCTAGTTCGCCCTAGAGACTTGATTAGATTCAGGTTTAACTTTTTTTTTTGGCAAGAATATGTTACAGCCGGTGCTGTGTTCTTCATATTGCATTACATCTGGAGGCACCTAATGTCTGGTTTCTATTTTTAGTGATGCTAAGACTGATCAAAGGGTTTGGGTGGTGACAGCCTGATCTCTCCATCATAGCTCCCCACCAATCATTGGTCAAGTGATATTATCCTTTGACGACTATTGCCTGATTCAATTATTTCTTTAGGGGTGGCTAAGTGATACTTTCCTATCATTTCTTTCTTATGTGTTAGCTGGAATTCCTCTGTAAATAAGAACTGTCGCTCTTCAGTTAGGGCTATTTGATTATCCTGAAAAGCAAGGTAACTCTTTCCTTCTAATTGCCAATTTTCAGAGTAAGAAATTGGTGTCCTCAAGTGGGAAGCGGCCGCATAGCACAGGGAGATCAGCTGGGTGCTTTGTGACCACCT
>NW_021158067.1:0-1418 GCF_002837175.3 Physeter macrocephalus | reverse complement strand
GCCCTCTCAGCAGGAGACCCTCCAGGGACAGTGGGCGCTGGGCCACCACCAAACTGGGGAAGAGGGTGGGAAACTCCCAGGGTGTCCAGGTGATGTCACTCAGCAGCAGGGTGGGTTGGAGAGCTCCCAAGGGCAGCAGGGATCTCGGGTGGTTAATTTTATGTATCAACTTGACTGGACCATGGGGTGCTCAGATTTTTGGTTCAACCTGGTTCTGGGTGTTTCTGGATGAGACTGACGTTTTAACTGATAGACCGAGCGAGGCAAATTGCCCTCCGCAACATGGGTGGGCCTCATTCAACCCTCTGGAGACCTGAATAGAACAAGAAAGCCTGAGTAAGGGAGAATGTACTCCGTCAGCCTGCCTGTCTCCAGGCTGGGACCTTGCCTTTGGACTTGGACTTGGACTTGGACTGGAATCTACACCATCAGCTCTCCTGGATATCCAGTTGCCAACTGCAAATCTAAGGAAGTCTCAGCCTCCAGAACCACATGAGCCAATTCCTTATAACAAATCATTTATATGTATACGTGTGTGTGTGTGTGTGTGTGTGTGTGTATCTCTATATCTATCTATATCTCTATATCTTTCTATCTCTCCGTCTCTCCTATCGATTCTGTTTCTCTGAAGAATCTAATAGGGGGTCTTTTCGAGCTACAGGGTTTGTCTTATCCATGGCTAGTGGATGTGTTAAGTGCAGTTTCATGCCGTATGTAAAGTAGGCAGTCTCCAAATGGCTAAAAATACATTTATTTGGACTATATTTGAAACAACTGAATGTGTGAGAAATTGAGTTTGGGTGCCAGTGGGCTCTGAGCTAACAGTCCTAGCCTGCTGTGAAGAAGAAAATGACATGGGGACCATTTTAGGCCAATGTACAGGAGCCCTCTCTGGCCCATTTATATAACAACTCTGGAGGGAAAAGAGGAGGGTCCTTAATTAGTGAAAGTCTTGAGAGCTAATTGCGCTTTCCCTAATTCTGGAGTCCTCTCTGTTATGGGATGGCAGTGAGCTGCGGGGATCTTATATTTCATGTGAACTCTCTGTCACCCTTGTTTTGTCCACACCACACCAGCCTGGAGAGGGGAGTGAGGACTCAGGTAACCATAGCAACAGTAACAAGAATAGCTGCGTCCTCTCAGCCACTATTTATGCCTTTACTTTTGCCTGGCAGAGTTCCAGGCAGTTCTACGTACTTCAGTGCGTCTACTGCAGCCACTGTGTTTGCTTAATAGCGTTAATTTTGTTTTAATAATTTAAAGATATTAAATGCTTATTATAGAGGATCTGGGAAGTAGAAAAACATTGAGAATTAAAAGTGACCCATACTAGAGGTAACTACTAACATTTTTATATACTTCCTCTTAGTTTTTTTTTTTTTTTTTTTTTTTTTTTTTGTGGTAAGCGGGCCTCTCAC
>NW_021158066.1:0-1419 GCF_002837175.3 Physeter macrocephalus | reverse complement strand
GGGGGAAAGAACAGGCCTGGAAAATGGGCAGGACCCCTGGGGCACTGCAGTGGGCTGGGCCGCAGTAAGACAGTCAAGGTCCTGTAGCAGGACCACTGAACATGCCCCTTTACTGCAGCCAACCTGTGCGCTCTGGCATTCGCTGAGATTCAAGATGCCAGAAAGGGGACACCTTCCTGGCCAAGCTTAAATTGTATGCCTTCCCGTGGAGTGTGCTCTTAGGTGGGTTGGGCAGCATCGGGCCTTCTCAGTCTCTTTTATTTATCTAAAATTGGAATCTCTTCTCTGATTTAAGGCTCCCACCCCCCTCAGAACCGGTGGGGAGGAGAGCAGTACCCTAGAGCTAACTGGATATCACTATAGTCTTGTGTGTGTCCGTGTGGCCAGGTGCTGGGACTCCAGGTTGCCTCCCAGGTAAGGGGCTCACTCCTGAACACTGGGCTACATCTTTCCACTAACTCAGAAGCTTCGCCTCCTCCCTGTCCCGCCTCCCCACTTCCCTCCCACTTGCCCCCATGTAATAACAGTCCTGGCAAGATTGCAGCCCCTGTGCAATCTCTCTGGGGACACCTCTTGGTCTGCAGGCAGCATGCCTCCTGGCAACTGGAGCATTTGCAGGAAAAGGGAAGGGCTGGCCACACTGCCCGGCGATGCCACGCTGTGCCATCTCTCCTCAGTTCTGTTATTCTCTCCCATTCTAGTCACTAGAGGCAGAGCAGAAAGTTGGCTGGCTAAGTAGGTAGGCTTGGGAAGCGGGGAGGCTGCAGAGTTGAAGGGTGCTTTGGGGAGCCTTTCCTTCCCTCCCAAGTGGACGGTGATTGGAAGAAATAACGCTCCCTCCCAAGCACTGCACTTTCCAAAGAGTGCTTTTCTCCTCTCCCAATCCTCCCCTTCCATCAGGGAGGATGGGGTGGGGGAAGAGGAGGGGGGGGACGGGAATGGTTCTCCGAACTGCTGCCCCCCAATAAGCTCTGAAAGGTAGAGGCTGACCCCAAACACCAGAGGTCCAGAGTGGGGCAAGGGGCACCGTTTGCCCTGGTGCCAGTGACGGTTAGAATTTAGATTTGAGGACAATAAAAAGGAGACCAACTTTCAGGTGGTTTCATTATTATTTTTAGACTCTGCAGACAGTGTGCTTCTTCAGAACCTGCAGCATGGACTGGACTGCTGCCACCTCCCCACCTTTGAGGCACTACTGGATGGTTATCTGACATTAAAGTGAGGACTATTGATTTTTAATAAGTTTCCAAGACAGCAAGAAAAATCCACCTTGAAATCCTGTATTAAATATTCCCTGAGTGGAAGGGAGGGAATTATTGCTAGATGGTGAGCCGTCAGGGTAAAAAAGAACAAATTTCCACCGCAATGAATTTATAATTATTAGAGAGAAGATATTTGTGTGTGTGTGTGTGTGTGTGT
>NW_021158065.1:0-1419 GCF_002837175.3 Physeter macrocephalus | reverse complement strand
ACTAACACAACAATGTAAAGCAATTATACTCCAATAAAGGTGTTAAAAAATATCCCTATGTGCATATTTGGACAGTCTGGAGGAAGTAATTGCTTCTATACAAGGATACCAGAAATCAACCAATCTAATCTTTGTTTGTATGTATGTATGTATGTATGTATCTATCCATCCATCCTAAATATTTATGCTCACCTTGGGGAGAACAATACAATGCTAGCCAATTGCTTGGAGGGGAGGTAAAGCTGAGAATGTGCTGTGTAGTGACAGAATACCCACTTCCCTACAATAAATCAAATGATTCAAATTGATTTATAGCCTTTGGCAGCATCTTAGTTACCACTCCAGACCCAATGGCCTTTCCTATTATCTGTCTCCTAGAAGCAGAACAGATAGTGCAACACTGAGCTCTCCATCCACTAAATTAATCCAGGATTTAATTATGAAAGGGAGGAATAGGGAATACCCTATAAGAAACATCAGCAGGAAAAAATACACATCTGTGATGAGTCTGTTGTCATGTGGAGGATAGGGTATCTTACCTTTTACTATAATAATTTTTTGCTGAAGTATAAGAACGATTGCCTAAAAGGAAAAACTCATGGCATATTGAGCCAGCTCTAGAGACTTTACATTTCACTTCGATATTCGCATGTTAACACGGGAACAGAGTAATGTTTTCTATTCTTTCTGCCGATTCTTCTACAAGATCCATGGTGGTTCCTCACAGCTGCCCCCACCTCAGCCCATCCTTACTTGCAGGGACCTTTATGTTCCTTGATGGCTCCTGCTTTCGTTCCTGGTTCCGAGCACAGCGGCTCCTATTAGCAGCTTCTCTGAAACACAGGATCATGAAAGGGCATCGAGCTTGGGATCATTTACCCACAATGTGAGTTTTCCATTCAACATGTTTATTGAGAGCCTGTAATATGGAAGCAATATCATGTTTTAGCTAAAGTGATGAAAAAGCAGTAGTCCATATCCATACCTTTACGGAGTTCTTAACTCGAGTGAAAGGAGAGAGAGAAATAATAAAGGAACACATACAAATAGGGTTTTCCTGATATGGTATATGAGCGAGAGAGACAAAGAGAGGGAGACAGAGAGACAGAGAGAGAGATATCAAGAATGGTCTTAGCATTTAGTCTGCACTAATGTGTAACTTGCATCATTTACTAAATGGAGAATTCTAGGAAAGAAGTGGGGTTGGAGTGTATGGAATTAATCAACTTAGATGCCTGTTATTGTCCAGTAGGGGCAATTAATGTGCAAGAATTGTGGGGAGAAACTCCTGGGGTGCCGACATGTATCTAAGAATGATCTGCAGATAAATGATATAAAAGCCATAGTACATGATGAAGGTACTTAAAAAGTAACGCAGTTATAAAGCAGAGGTTTGAGGAATGAAACTGAGTCACTCAG
>NW_021158064.1:0-1419 GCF_002837175.3 Physeter macrocephalus | reverse complement strand
TAAAATGTTTGTATTTATAACCTATAATTTAAAAAAAATTGAAACATATATACCTGAGCTCATTTATTTTTAAGTAATTTAGAAGAGTTCTCTCTGAGAGGAAGAGAGAGGACTTGGATTCTCCTGCCAACATTTGTAGCTTTTTTCCTAAAAAACAAAAACAAGAAACTCACTTGGCTTAGAGTAAACTAATTTGAACACTGTGAGACACAGATTTTTACTTGTAACTCTAAACATAAGAATTTTAAGTTCTAAATTTGGAGAATGCAATTCTAGTTTAAAAAAAAGAAAGAAAGAAAAAAAAAAAAGCTTTGCAGTGGCAAAATCTTTCCATCAGTGCTTAATGAATCCATTTTCCTTCTCAAATAAGATCACTTATAACTTCATAGCCAGGAAATGAACTTTGGGCTCCAGGCAGTTACCACCAGAAATTACTGTTTACATGCATTACTACTTCTAACATCCCTTTAAGACCTTCACTAATTGAACTGAATCAGGAACGTGCTTGAGATGGAAACTCATTGCATAGTTACCATCTTTCTTATATTTCAAGAATTATCTAATAGGAGTTATATCTGTAGAGTTAAGCATATTTGTCAGGTACACCTGCATGTACATGCTAATAAAGAGTGTCAACGCCTCTAGGAAGCATGGATGGATACAGTCATGTGTATTTGCATGCACATCTTTTCGTCTTCGTTCGTATTTCTTTTCTTGCTAAGGGTCAAGCAGAACCACTCTTAGATCTGAGCAAGTGTGGCCCATGCTAAGTCTGTGCTTCCAATGGCTCTGCACAGGGACACACGAGAATTCACTCGAGAACACCTGGTGTCTCTCAGGGGCTGGCACTCAGCAGGTACAGCAATCTTTCGAGTCTTAAACATCTATGCTCATGACTAGCACGTTTCAGGCCCTCCATGACAGAGGCCCCCCTCCCCCATATCTTGCACTCTATTCTTATAGCAAAAGTCCACTGAGTCCAAATGTCTTGATCTTTTGGTTTGGGCCACGAACAATGTAGGGGACAGATGCTGCTTAAGGGTAAGGAGAGGATTTGAGTGGCGGAAATGCTTCACAAAGTAAGAAGGCAACTTAATTCATCCAATCTCCCTTTTGAGACAGCACGAGAGCAAAAATTATTGGTTAAAACATCTTTTTCTCAGTAGTGCCGTCCATTTTCTTGCTTCTCATGTTTTCCAATTCATGATCCTGGAGATAGTCATAACAGTTGCATAATTCTAAGCGTTATTAATACCTTTGAACCTCTAGATATCTACAGCTTAGATGCAATTATGAACCTCAAAAACTGATTCTTTACCAAATAGACATTGAATACTAAATTCCTAATTAGCTTTATTTTATAAAATAAATTTAACATGATTTAATTAAATTTTCAAAATATAAATTTTTTTTTTTTTT
>NW_021158063.1:0-1420 GCF_002837175.3 Physeter macrocephalus | reverse complement strand
AAATCAACCCTCTAATAGTTAATGAGCAATGAATATATGGAGAACAAAGTAATCTTAAGATGGGGACGAGAAACTGTATTTCTTTGCTTTTATTTCTTCCTGTTATCTCTGCTACCTCGTCTTTTCCCCACCTAAATAGAGCCACGGAAAAAAAAAATCAAAAGTACTTTTGTTCACAGGATTCCTAGTTTATGGCCAGGGTCATTCTTGGGATACTTTTTGCGTAATCCTGATATAATACAATGTATTTGGCACTGAAATCAATTGGTTACTAGTCTACATAAACTCTATTCTATACAAATATTAGCAAGGGGAGCAATCTGGAATATATCGTAGCAATTAACAAATTAGAGATCATCTGCTAATACGTCAGAATGCATAGGCAATAGCCTGATGGGGTGGTCAAGGGCATCACATGGGACAGCATATGTGAAAGGACTCTACATGACAAAGCACTTTGGACATCATGGTCATTATTATTGTTGTTATTATGGTATAGCAACTGATACAGTTTGGGGAAAATAAACCCCAAGAAGGCAAATGCTCTGGTCAGATTAAATACAAGGAATCATTTCCTCTCCATGTCTAACAGTTGGCACTTGGCAATGATAATGAAATGTGTGGAGAGACACATCTTGGGCCTATAAAATAGAAATTTGAATATACAAATATATATTATGAAGTATGGTAGGATACAAATTGATGTAAAAATATGCTTTGCTTTCCCTGTTTCATGATTTTAAAAAGCATAAAATTTTGTGTTGTTGGATGTTGAAGCAGAGTTAGTAAACCCTTTTGGTTATGTTTTAAGAATGTTTTCACAGTCTATGTTACTACAGTGTTGGTATCTTACTTGTTAAATAGCTTTCTGAAATATTTAGCACTCAACCAAAAATAACTAAACATTAATACAGACCATTCTAGTAATATGTTTAGTTACATTTTGGGGGGTAGTAAGAATGGAGTGATGAGAGTAGAAATTCAAAAAGATTTGCTAGTTAGCCCATTTTGAATGAAGTGTTTGAGATAGTCAAGTAATCCTGGTGGGTAGGATGTCCATATCTTCCTTGTGAATTAGGAAATGGCCTGAGGCTTTAGCTGTAGGAGGTACTGTAGGAAGATGGTAAGTCAGGAAGAGATTCCTTTCCTGCCCCCAGGCCAACTAGTTACTGTGGCAAGACCCTTGTACCCAGAAAGCATTTCCTGGGTCAGTGTTTGACAATCAACCATTCTTCAAGATGGTGGAGCTGCTCAGGTTCAACAGACAGCAGAGTCAATAACCTTGCCTCATGAGACCAAATCCCAGGGCTTTTGGAAGTTACTCACTGTCCAAGAATCCTGGGCAACTACTTTGAAGGATAATCTTCCCATTTCTTAGGTCATGCCTGTCATGTTACTGGCCTTTATTTCAATTCCAGTT
>NW_021158062.1:0-1420 GCF_002837175.3 Physeter macrocephalus | reverse complement strand
TTATTATTAACTAAAGCCTACACTGTATTCACATTTCCTTTTCACCTTTTTCTGTTCCAGGATCCCATATTATGTTTACTCATCATGTCTCCTTGGGCTCCTCTAGACTGTGACAGTTTCTCAGACTTTCCTTATTTTTGATGACCTTGGCAGTTTGGAGGAGGACTGGTCGGGTGTTTTGTAGAATGTTCCCCAATTGGGATTTGTCTGATGATTTTCCTCGTGATGAAACTGGGGTCATGGGTTTTGGGGAGGAAAACCTCAGTGATTAAGGGGCCATTCTCATGCTATCATATCAAGGGTACATACTATGAACAGGACTTCTCGCTGCTGATGTTGACCTTGATCACCTGGCTGAGGGTGTTTGTCAGGTCTCTCCCCTGGAGAGTTCCTCTTTTCCCCCCTTTCCATACTGTCCTCTTTGGAAGGAAGCACATACTTCTCTGCACAGCACACACTTAAGGAGTGGGGAGTAATGCCCCACCTCCTTGAGGGTGAGTGTCTACATAATTGGGGATACTTCTGCACAGGTTTCTCTCTTCTCCCTATTTACTTATTCAATCGTTGATTTACAGCAGTATGGACTCAGGGATATTTGTTATACTTTGGGTTATAATCCAATACTGCTTTATTTTGTTGCTCAAACCGTTCCAGACTTCTTGGCCACTGGAAGCTCTCTTTCAGTTCGCTCCTGTGTCCCTTTGACATTCCTCATTGTTGTGCTTTCTTGGAGCACATCCTTCGACACTTACAAGATGCTCCAGACTCAACTAGTATATTCCCCGTCCCAGTCCTAGAATCGGTCATTTCTCCAAGGAGCCCTGGTTCCTCTCATTACAGCACGCGTGTTAGAAATGAATTAGTAAAGTGTGATAATGGTATGGTCACTTTTAAAAAAATGTATCTTTTCGGTATGCATACTGACCTATTTATACATTAAACGATCTATCAGATTTGCTTCAAAACAACGTGGAAATGGGAGATGAGAGTGGGAGTGTGGATGAAACAACATGGGTTATGAGCTGATAATTATTGGAGCCGGGTGGTGTCCCTTCACTATCCTTATTTTCACATGTACTTGAAATGTACTACAATAAAGCTTTTTTAAAAAGTAGTTGATAGAGCTAATATTTGCTCATTGAGTCAGGTGTTTTACAGGAGCTATCAACAGCGAGCACAACTGTGACCTTCTGTATTTATATTTTTCAATTCCAACTCCAAAGCATGATAAAGGTGGCTCCTAAATAGGAGAGAAAAATATTAGCCTGGCTCAATAAAAATGGAACCACCCAGCAACTGGTTTGCAGACATAAGATATAAATTGTCAGTAGGACATGGGACAGCTTCGTTAAACTTAAGCGTTTACAGCTCACAGTTACATCTTCAAATCCTAGTTAAACACACACACACACACACACAC
>NW_021158061.1:0-1420 GCF_002837175.3 Physeter macrocephalus | reverse complement strand
AGCCTACAAGACCACCCACAGTAGTCAGCCCACCACAACAGAAGAGCCCAAGCAGCCCACATAGGGGGTACACCTAGAACATATAGTTCTAGTGACCAGGGGACAGTGGGCTGCTGGGACACAGAGGACCTCTCCTACAAAAGGCCACTTCTCCAAGGTCAGGAAATGTAACAAACCTACTACATACAGAGCAATAAAAACAGCAAGTTAAAAAAAATGAGGTGACACAGAAACACGATCCAAATGAAGGAACAAGATAAGAACTTAGAAGAAGATCTAAGTAAAGTGGAGATAGCCAATCTCCTCAACAAAGAGTTAAAGGCAATGACTGTAAAGATGATCAAAGAACTCAGGAGAAGAATGGACAACCAGAGCAAGAAAAATACACTAAAAGGAAACTACTGTAGACTAAATGATACAGAGGAATGAATCAGAAAACTGAAGGACAGAGTACTGGCCATCACTGAAGATGAACGGTAAAACAATAGAATAAAATGAAATGAGGAAAGTTGAACAGACGTGTGAAACAACATCAAGTGTACTAATTTTTGCATTATAGTTGTCCCAGAAGGAAAAAGGAAAGAGAAATCAGTGTAGAACATATCTGAAGACATAAGAGCTGAAAACTTCCATAACCTGGGAAAGAAAACAGACATCCAAGTCCAGTAAACACAGTAAGGCAAAACAGGATCAACGCAAAGAGGACCACACCAAGACTCATTGTATTTAAAATGGCAAAAAAATAAAGATAAAAAGACACTATTAAAAAGAGCAAAGGAAAAGAAACAAGTTACAAACATGGGAACTTGCATAAAGTTATCAGCTGACTTTTCAGGATAACCTCTGCATGCCAGAAGGGAGTAGCATGGTATATTTAAAGTCATGAAAGGGAAAAGCCTATAACCAAAAATACTCTACCCAGCAAGGCTCTCCTTCAGATTTGATGGTGAGATCTAAAGTTTTACAGAGAAGCAAAACTAAAAGAGCTCAGCATCGTCAAACCAGCTGGATGAGAAATCTTAAAGGGGCTTTTCTAAGTGAAAAAGAAAAGGCCACGACTGAAACATCAAAACTAGGAAAGGAACTTACTAAAGGAAAAACCTCATTGGATAAGGCAAATATTCAACAATGGTAGTAAATCAACCATGTACACAGCTAATAGGAAGGATGAAAGAATCACAGATGAAGGGAATAAAAGGGGAAGAAAGGAACACTGAAGAAATTAAAGAGGGATTCTAAAAAACCCAAGAAAAATGAAAATGAACACACAATGATCTAAAATCTATGGGACACAGCCAACGCAGTTCACAGGGGGAAGTTATAGTGATACAAGCTTATTCTTAGGAAACAAGAAAAATATCAAGTAAGCAACCTAACATTACACCTGAAGGAATTAGAAAAAGAAGAAAAACCAAAACTC
>NW_021158060.1:0-1420 GCF_002837175.3 Physeter macrocephalus | reverse complement strand
ATGAAAGTTGTTAAGAGAATAAATCCTAAGAGTTCTCATCACAAGGAAGAAGAATCTTTTCCTATTTCTTTAGTTTTGCATCTGTAGGAGATGATAGATGTTCACTAAACTTATTGTGGTAATCATTTCATGACGTATGTAAATCAAAGCATTAACGTTGTACACCTCAAACTTTTACAGTGCTGTATGTCAATTCTATCTCAATAAAACTGGGAAAAAATTCCCTCAGCAAAAGTAAAAATAAATAAAAAGATTAGGTATTTTATTTTTATTTGAAGATCCAACTCAGCTTTTTTTTTTTTTAGTTGGAGAAGGGCGTGTTTATCTAAGTGAGAGGCTTAATTTGTTTTTATACTCTAGTTGAATAATAACTCTAGAGCAAGACATTGGCATGGATTTGTGAAGGAGCCTGGGTAACCTCAAAATGAGGATAATAATAGCACCTGCTTCAGAGGGCGGTGGTGAGGAATGAAATCCAAAACCCCTGCAAGGCTCCCAGCACTGAGCTGGGCACACACAGAATATTCAGTACAGTTTTGCGGTCAGTATTGTAATTGTCAAAACTCTTATCAGATGTTTAAAATACATCCAAAGTTTCCTATCTAAAGGCAGAGAGTTAGACTCTAAATGCTAATATTTTTAATTATTAAAGGTGGAAAGTTCCAGATTGAAACTGAGTCACGTTTAGAAACATTGTTTCGTGAACTTGTTTCTTACTTCCGAAAGGCAGGGGTGGGGACCTCTGATCTAAGGTGGCTGCCTGCTTCTTTGGAATTATCTTGTCATGCCTGCAGCCCTGACTCCCAACACTGCAGTCCAGGGAAGAAGTTCACTGCGGTGGGCTCCTTACCTCTCATTCAAATCTGAATACCGATGGTCCGCGTATTAGAGTGGGTAAGGAACCAAGGGTGGCGTTTAATCTACTAATGGACATTTCACACCTGACTGGATGACCAAATTTTGTCCACAACACAACAGCTGGCACCCCCCTGAATCCACTAGAGTTCCCTCGCA
This sequence comes from Physeter macrocephalus, assembly GCF_002837175.3. Classification (NCBI taxonomy): domain Eukaryota; kingdom Metazoa; phylum Chordata; class Mammalia; order Artiodactyla; family Physeteridae; genus Physeter; species Physeter macrocephalus. The sequence goes on along the minus strand of NW_021158060.1, from coordinate 406 downwards.
GAATCTTTCACCCTCGCTTTTTTTTGTTCTATTTTGCGTTTTTTTGAGCATGTGTCCTTCTCTCCACTCCTCTCCATTTGTTGTATTGGTTAAACAAATAATCGGTGTGAATATTTCTGTCTATAATAGCTATATCAAAAAATACGCAAATGAAGTTGCTCTTTGTGGTTATCTGTTGATTTCCCATCACTTCCCTCGTCCCAGATGCATCACCAGCCAACCATAGAAAAAGGAATATCTCCCCTTAAAAAGTAAAAGGTGGGGAGGGCGAGGGATAAATTAGGAGTTTGGGATTAACAGATACATACCGCTGTACAAAACAGATAAACAACAAGGACCTACCGTATAGCACAGAGGACTATATTCAATATCTTGTAATAACCTATAGTGGAAAAGAATCTGAAAA
>NW_021158059.1:0-1420 GCF_002837175.3 Physeter macrocephalus | reverse complement strand
CGTGAGTGGGGAGATGACTCCCCCATTGGATGTGGAAGGGTGACACACTCCCAAATTCCCTTCTGATTTAGTGGGAACAGTTTCATTTGTCAAGGACAGAATTGTAAATTTAAGGCAAGAAAACAGGAATCCATTGATTCCTGTACTAGGATATGCAGGGATTGAGTGAGGTGACCTCAGGACTCAAAGCATGTCCTCAAGGCTCTCTTGCTATGAAATTTCCAATGTTCAGGTGTGATTTTATTTCATCCTCTCTTTGGGCAGACAGGCCTCATTTCAATTACTCTAGATAGTAGACCCCACAGAGGAAACAGAGGGCTTCTCTCTTCCATCATCCACATGCTTTTGTTTTAGGGCAAAAACCAGTTACTACTGTTCCTGCTCATAGAGGGATAACCATACCTAACTTTACTGAGAGTTGTGTAGGTGTTGTGAAAATGAGTAAAGGAAACCTCATTTTTAATGGAGTCAGGAAGCCCTGAATTCAGGGAGAGCTCTTGCACACTGCAGCTTGCAGACCCCAGCAGGAAAAAAGATTTCCTTCTGACTGAGCAATAACAAGTTGCCCACCCCCTGCAGCCAATGAATAACCACCATAGCCCTCCCCAATTTCCTCCTTTCCTCTGTAAAAGCAAGTCCCTCCCTTCTGTTCTCCGGACTTGCATATGGTTCGCTATAGTTTGTATGTCTTGAATTGCAATTCCTCTGCTATTCCCAAGTAAACTCATTTTGCTGGTAAGATAACTGGCTCTTTTAAGGTCAACAGTGTGAATGAGTGGGGTACTAGGCCTAGTACGTTTGTTGAACCAAGAAGTAGAATGAGTGATATAAATATTAGGGATCGAGGCTGTCCTTTAGTAATATGAATAGATAATATTTGTTTTCCTATAAGTTCAATTAATCACTGTTGTATAGAAATTAAACAGTTGCTGATTAGACAGTTAGGAATGTAAAGAAAATAATTCAAGTACTAGACAACTTTTCAGGTTGTAAGTGGCAATGAATGTAATTAATAGGGCTCAAGTGTTGGTATACGACGTGTTTGCAGTTTTGATGATTAAGTCTTTAGAATAAAAGCTTGTAAGGAAGGGTATACCTATGAGTGCAAGGCTTCCAATAAAAATGTATTAAACTCTCCAATCTAAAGACATATTGGCAGAATGATGGAGGAAGGGGGAATAATTCAACTATATAATATCTACAAGAGACTCACTTTAGAACCAAAGACACAAATAATTTGAAAGTGCAAGGATGGAAAAAGATATTGCAAGCAAATAGTAACCAAAAGATATTGCAAGCAAAATAGCAGGGTTGGTTAGGATACTATAAGACAAAATAGACTTTATCTTTTTTCCAGCTTTATTGAGATATAATTAACATATAACATTGAATAAGTTTAAGGTGTACAATGTGATGATTT
>NW_021158058.1:0-1421 GCF_002837175.3 Physeter macrocephalus | reverse complement strand
GTTATCAACTCAAATTAATGCTTTCTAGTCAATGTGCAAGTCCTTCTTTATTGATATTTGTGAAAAAATTTGAGAGGCTGAGGGACCAGGCCTGTGTGCTTTGGTGAAAGCATTGAATCTAAATTACCACATTTAATATTAGGTTGTATAATAAGACCTTTTATTTAAACTTAACACGGTTTGTGTATGTACTTTTCGGTAGCATGCACTGTAGAGTTTATATGTATTTATTGTGATGTATTGATGTTAAAGTATTTGTTTACCTGTCTTTTCTCAGAGGACTGTATCTTAATCATCTTTGAATACCCAGAGTTTAGCACAGTGGCTGGCCCCCCTGATTTCAGTTCAATTTGTTGAATGTAAGGTGCTAAATGATGTTTATTGAATCTTTTGTATGGATGTCTTACATCTCTGGCTAAACTTAAGCTCCCTAGAGCTGAGCCATGTCTTGTTTATAAATCTCTAGTTCTTAAAACTTTCTCTTGATTATGTAATAAACATTACTTGCATGAGTAGAGATTCACAGGTTAATCACCTGTGGATTTAGTTCCTTCCTACTGCCCACCACACGCAAATGCTTACAATTAAAAGGGTATATACTACTTCCTAAGCTCATACTCAGAGCCTTGTAACTTAGGACTTCTGTTGAAGGAATTACCTTGTTTAGCTTTCCCTTCTGTTTGGCTTAATCAGTAGAGTGCTCTGGGTTCTCGCTGCCAGCTCCTTGAGGACACTTGCCTTCCTTGGCAGCTTGTTCACTCATTGGTTCAAACCACTCTTGCCATACTGGCTATTTTCTTCTGCATTCATAGGCTTTGTACGTGGAGGAAAGTTTTCGCCAGAGAGAATGAGGGGATAAATGATACTCTTCTGCCTTCCTTGATCTTAGTCTGGACTGGAGTTAGAGAAGTGTGAATGTGAAAATAGATATGTCCTTCATGACTAGTATTTATCTAGCTGTCTGACAATGCAAAATGGGCCCTTTAGGCTTTTTTGGGGGGTGGTGGCGGTGGTGGTGGTAACTAATACAAAATATGAAATATACCATTTTAACCATATTTAAGTGTATTATTCAGTGGCATTAAGTGCATTCATAGTGTTGTGCAACCATGACCACTAATCTTTTTCCAGAACTTTTTCATCATCCCAAACAAAAGAACCCTGTAACAATTATACAATAACTCCCCATTCCTCCCTACCTCCAGCCTCTGGTAAACTCTCTTCTACTTTCTCTCTGTGAATTTGCCTAGTCCAAGTATGACTATGATTCCAAGGGGAATCATACAATGTTTATAATTTTGTATCTGGTTTATTTCACCTACGGTGTTTTCAGGGTTCGTCCATAGTATATTGTGTGTGAGAGTTTTATTCCTTTTTATGGTTGAATAATATTCCATTGTGTGTGTGTGTGTGTGTGTGTG
>NW_021158057.1:0-1421 GCF_002837175.3 Physeter macrocephalus | reverse complement strand
CTCTACAGATTGAGGGAACAAGGTCTGCACCCCAAAATAAATGAGCACGTACACAGCAGCAGGGTCTACATATGCAAGGGGCTGGGGAAATAGGTCCCGTGGACAAGACGCGGACACATGCATGATTGGGGCCGGGCCAGCAATCATGGCCTCTGCTGGGAAGCACAGCCCCCAATCTATGCTAAATGGAGAGACCCCGCTGAGCTCACTCACCACCTGGTTCTGCGGAGGAACATGGAAAACAATGAAGAACGTTTGTCAAGTGGTCGTGGCCCCGCTTTTTCTTCATTGTAACTGATTCAGCAACATTGCAACTTCCAGATGCCTTTGTCCCTTTCCTCTCTGTGTAAGGGAACAACCTTTTCCCATGCACTGCATCTCTAAATCACCCAAATGTCACTGTGATATTCTTATTACAATTCTTTCTTGGTTTCTAACCTCATATTGAAATAATTGTATTGGAAACAGCAGCTCTATCCCTTTCCTGCATTCTTTTAGGCAACGTTCTTTCCCTTAGACAAAGAAAATATACTTAATGCTCACTTAGAATAGCAGCTGGAGTAGGGACTACAAGTACAGCTAGACCAAGGAGCATCAAATAAGAAAATTACCTATTTCCGGGGAGTTCCAAACACTAATACATGAAGGTGGATATACGGAGGTGGTGGGTGCCTGTGTAAGAGTATGTGTGTTTTTATAAATGCGTGTATATCATGTATACATTGACTGATGTTAAAATCATAAGTACAGAATGTCAGGACTGCATATTACCTTAGAAGCTGTTAAGTTCAATAGCACATTTTTATTTCTGTTGACTAAAAAAGAGCTCTTAAACCAGAGAGGTTACTGAACTTACTCAAGGAAGGCACAGCAAATTAACTGCAGAGTCAGAAACTTGAAAGCCAAGTCTTCTGACTTCCAACCCAAGCCTCACTAGCTTGCACTACTTGAGTACATAATGTTTGAGAAGGATAGATAAAAGGGATTCCCAAATCACAGGAGAAAGCTGCTGTGAATCCAAACCCTGGCAATGTAGACCATTTACTTACGGATCACTGAGCCTTTGGTATAACTGACTGGTGTACTCAAAATAAAACCAAACCAACGTTCAACAAAACCAAAACAACGCAGTGCTTGCAAGGTCAAGTTAGGAGGTAAGATGATGGTGAGGTCTCACCTACTTCCTTTTTCCTTTCCCAAAATGGATTCATTAAAGGTATAAGCACCAATAATAAGTATCAGGACTAACTGTTGTGAGTTTGGGGAACTCCCTTCTTCTCCAGATAAAGTAACAAGTGCACAACTAGAAATTATATGTAAGGGAAGTCCCTGGTGGCACAGTGGTTAAGAATCCACCTGTCAATGCAGGCGACACGGGTGCAAGCCCTGGTCCGGGAAGATCCCACATGCCGCGGAGCAAC
>NW_021158056.1:0-1422 GCF_002837175.3 Physeter macrocephalus | reverse complement strand
AATACATATTATGAAAAATTGAGATGCTTCTCATATTCTAACAATCTAGCCAAATTTAACCTCTGGTTCTTCTAAAGTTTGCCCTTAAGGAAATGCTGATCATACTATGAGATATATCGATACAAGGTGACTGCAAAAGCAAATAACCTTTGTTCATTGCTGGTGATTAAAAAAGGAAAAGAAAATAATGGTACTTTGGAAATCTAAGTGTTTTCATAATGCATTGTAACAGATCCAAAAAAGCTATTAGAGGTTATTATTTTGGCTGGATTACCAGAACCTATGGAAATTTGAAACTTTGGCTTGCCATACTATTTTATTAAGGAGCTTTTGGTATGCATATGGAAACAGTGACTTTTAACTATCCTGACGGGTCATTTAGGGTAGTTCAAATTGTCTGGATTTTTTTCATTAAGTATTCTTTCTGAGATTCACTTAATAAGTAGATCACATCAGGATACTCTAATGCACCGAGGTAGAGTATTAATTTAGGACAACTTGTATTTTAAATTAAGACTAACTAACCTGATTTTGCAAGAATTAGAAATTCCGATGCAAATGATACTGAATTCAAAGGGATAGCTTTGAAAAGAGTGGATTTATTTAACTGAATTCCTCTTCTGGCTGCGGAAGAGTTACTCCTTCTTCAATATCTCTCCCACTAATTCTTCCTTATTTTCATATTGTTTCCTCCTTTGGCTCCCACTCTTTCAGTGTTCCCTGAGTCACTTATGAGGCATCTCTTTCCATCAATATTTAATCTGCCATCATAATTTTAAAACAAATTGTCACCCTAATGCCGGATCTCTAGTTTCTTTACAATTGGATTCCCTGATGGCATCTTAAATTCAAGTCAAACTTCTTTACTCTTTCCTTCACTATTCAAACATATTTCTTGTCAACTGCCCATGAAAAGTCATCTTCCATTACTTCTACTATTTGTAGACCATGTTTCTGTACTAAAAAAGGCAAAATAGCTATTTTGAAATTCCCTATAATATTGTTTGAAAAAATGCTTTCTATGTCAGGGTTTAAAATATGCTTTTCTTCTACTCTACTCTCTCCTTCCTGAATCTTTCAAAACCACTGCTTTTCACGAAAGTTTATGATTATCTATTTTAATACCCAGATTACCCCTGAAAAAGACTTAGGGTTATATCACTTAGAATAAAAACAATATAAACAATGAAATGATTAGAAATAAATATCCCCACCTCCAGGCTAAAATTGTAACTCATTGTTTAGTTTTGTTTCAGAAAATTTGTTTTGTTATAAGAGGCAAACTAGTAATACATATACAAGATTTCTCACAAGTTCATGAGGTTGACAACCATGAACTTCCTGATTATCATGTTTCTAAACCTGCCATGATTTATTAATAAGCAAAGTTAATGCCTTCTGCCTTACTCTCAACTTAAAAAA
>NW_021158055.1:0-1422 GCF_002837175.3 Physeter macrocephalus | reverse complement strand
TACGGTTCTTAGGACTGTTTCTTATAAAGTTCCCCAGTAAAGCTGACAGCTTCAGGTCAAAATTCATCTGAAGTACCCCATCCTTTGAGATTCTAATAAATGGCTCAAAGCTCATCTCACAGCAGGTGGGAGGCTTATGTACCCACTTCTTCCAACACACATATACCCAATGTTTCTTGGAATTCTGGAGAGGAGATGAGTTGTTTATGCTTTTCCCAGTTACTCTCCACTCTGAACTCCTGCCTTGTCATGGAGTGGATCCACACTGACCCAAAGTGGAGACATAGTGCCTTTTCCTTGAATTCCTGAACCATTTCTCACATAAAGCATTAATGTGTGCAGCAAGCATTTTTATAGAGGTTGTGAGGGGAGAGATGCAAGTTTAGATCACAACAGCACAACAATATCAAGTTTAATATTGGATGACCCTGCTCTAGACTGCAAGCTCCAACCTGCTGCTGGGAGGCCTGGTCTTTCCCTTCCTTGCTCCTCTCTTATCTGTCCTTAGATGTACCCACATGGTCGTTCATTCTCTGTAGAGTCTCCTTCCATCTCACACCTTCAAGGGCTCTATATCCACCACCCAAGTGGCTATTATCAGAGCAAGCATATAATTTGTTGCTTATCCTGAGTCATTTTTGAGAGTGAGTTTGTTCTATTAAGGATTACACTGGAGCAAGAAGCATGAACCAGGACCGTTCCAGGCAAACTGGGGCACATGGTAAGGCTCTTTATAAAGGTTCCTTCCCTGGAAAATAGATTCTTGTATTATTTGATATTAATTGTTCCTAAATCTCAGTTCTTTAACCTTTAAACTCCCAAAACTAGTGTTGGCTTCCTGGAGACATTAGCCAGGGTCCTCTGTTTGCCAATAATAATACAGCAAACGTGAATGAGAAAGCCAAAAGCTGCTTGGAGTGCCAAGTTTTACATTATTTGCCTAGTAGGCATAAAATCACAGGCATCAGACATGGAAATTATCCTGAAACACCTGAACTGAAGGCACATAAAATTAGAGACCCTGGATCTCATTGATCAAGTTTGCAAGTTGCTTCCCTTCCTGGGGCACAGGCAAAGAGAATGCTATCCACCCTCTAATCCCAACTTGAAGAAAAGGTCAACAGTTTGGGGTGGCCAGGGGGAGACATTATGCCCAAACTAACTCCTAATCTACCCTTCCTCCTTCTCTCTATCCTCTCTCTAAACACTGGTACCTTGAAGAGATGAGTGTCTGAGGTGAAAGTAGAGAAGGGATACCCTACAGGATCCCACTAACCTTCTCCCCATGAAGATGAACCAACAATTCGAGAGAACCCTGGTATCAGCCTACATAACCTACACACACTAGTATTTCCTATATATCCTAACTTGTTATAAGTCCATATTTTAAAGCTTTTTCTTCCCTTTTTTTCCTCTTTTCTC
>NW_021158054.1:0-1422 GCF_002837175.3 Physeter macrocephalus | reverse complement strand
GCGTCCCCTGCATCGGCAGGCGGATTCTCAACCACTGCGCCACCCGGGTAGCCCTTAATAAGCCATTTGGATACACGCTTTCAAAATCGAGCACTGCTTTCCCTTAGCTGTTCAATTTGTCTGACATACGTGGCATTTTTATTCCATCTCATGTGGCACTGTCACGACCCCTTGGGTTCCTGCTTCAACATCATGGTCTCTGACACTTCCTGGGGCTGCCAGCACATTTTGCACAGCCTCAGGACCACACATGATGCCCATGGCCACTAGATTTCTGTGCCCTAAGATCTACCAGCCCATCCTTCCCCTGGCACTGAAGCGAAAGCAAGGGGTCGGGAAGGCAGATGGCATGTGCCATGAAATATTTAGCTAAGCAATGGAGCTATGAGACTCAGCTAAGAAAGTGCCCGAATGCATGTGAACCCTGCTGGTTATGGCGCTGGAAAAGGACACTGAGTTTCTCCCTCCCTGCAGGGATGTATAACTTGGTAACATTTAAAAATGTGGGTCTGATCTGTATCTGTATCTATCTCTCTATCTATCCCTATGTGTATGTATGTATTTATATATGTATATGTGTATTTGTGTATCTGTGTATTTTTGTATATGTAAATATGTATTTGGACATTGCCTCTCTATTTTCTTCTTTTCATTTCTCAAATAGGGCACAAGCTCCTAACTGGGAGCTCAGGGCAGGGTGGAGGGTTGCCAGATGTCTGCCAGACATTTCTCTTTTTAGTTTTGTTTTGCCAAAGCTTAAAATCACAGAGATGGAGAGTTTTGGGGAGAGGAGTACCTCTGAGACAGAAGCGAAGTGAGAGAGCCTTTGAAAAGACTATTCAAAACAGTCTTTGAATAAAACGATTTCCATGGACCAGAAGCAGAAGAGCATTCTGAGATTCAGGGGAACCAGCGCCCTGCTCCCTGGCAGGGCCCAGACCCAGAGGGGTGACGAGCACACCAAGGGGCAGAGCGAGGTGCTTCTCAACCTCACCGCGATCCCCCAACCTCCATGTGTGGACTGAGCAGCAGCCCCAGGCCTGAAGGGACGGGTAGACTGGGATGATGTGTGTCTCCATGGCAACCAGTGTGGTCTGGTGACTCACAGCTCGTAGATGCTGGGGAGTCAGGGGAAGGACTGGGGGATGGGGGACTCTCCCAACACCTCGGTGCGAGGAAAAGACCTGTTTGCGTAGGGATGGGGGAGCTCGGAGAACTGCAGCATGGAATAGTCACAGTTGAAATTAAGCCGCTTGGAAGCAAATAAAGGAATTTCATACTTATTCTACATCTGAGTCTGTGGCCTGTGATTCATTTATTCCTTTGACAGCTGAAAAACAAAAATCTATATTTTCCCCGTGAGTTGTCCAATGCATACTAAGCGTCCAGGTAATTGTGGATGCACTCTCTATTGTTTTGTTG
>NW_021158053.1:0-1423 GCF_002837175.3 Physeter macrocephalus | reverse complement strand
GCAAAAAAAAAAAAAAAAAAAAAAAAAAAAAAAAAAAAAAAAAAAATTTCAAAATAAGCATTTTTATTTGGTTTTCCAAATATAAAATTATATTATAGTACTGATTTTTTTTTTCAAAACACACATACCTCACTGAAAGTCTAATCTACACCACAGAAAATCTCTGCTCGGAAGTATGGGTGATCTCGCCAGGGGTCCTGGTTATCCTGAGGCTTGGGGCTGGGGACTGGGGGGTAGAGAACCACTGCAATTGCCCAGTTTCCTGCTCTACCAGTATCAACTGATGAGTGAGAGTACCTTCAGATGATTCCAGTCTCCAGCTGTCTAGTGACCCCAGCCCTCACTTCTTTACATCTGAGGCCCCAAACACTGTGGAGAAAGATCAGCTTTCTTCCTGTGACATTTCTGATTTCCTGACCTAAAGAACCTGTGAGCACAATACAATGGTTTTTTTAGTTACGCCACTAATTTTGGGGTGGTTTATTAAGCAGCAATGGTAACTAGAACGGGTAGGGGAAAAATAGAGTATTCATTCAATGGTTCTGGAAAAACAATAGGTGGCCATTTGAAAAATAAAACCCATATCTCATACCAAAATAAATTTCAGATGGGTCAAAGAGTGAAATGCAAAAACTTAAACAAAAATGTTACTAGGATAACATTGGAGAATTAAAAAAAAAAAGCTTAGAAGGAGGATTTTTCTAAGTGTGATATAAAACCCTGAAATTATAAAAAATCAATAAATATGACTACATAAAAAAATCATATGTTGCTTGGGAAAAAATCATAAGCAAGAGTCATAAGTAAAGTCAAAAGATCTTGACTATATTATGGGTCAGTAAGAAAAAAAACCAACAACCCAGCAGAAAAGGGGACTAACAAAAGGAGTAAACAGCCAACTCACAGAAAAAAGAACGGCAAATTCTTATATAAAGAATGTCAATCTTACTCATTATCTGAGAAATGCAAACAAACACTACAATGAGGTACCCCTTTTCACCCAACAGACTGACAAAAATAAAACTTGAACCACAGAATGTGGGAATTAAAAGTATGGGCCCTGGAATCCAAAGCTGCCTGGCTGACCTTCGGCAAATTTGTTAATCTTTGCCTGCCTCAGTTTCCTCATCTGTAAAATGGCGATGATAACAATAGTATTTATCTCTTAGGGTTTTGTGAGGATTAAGTGACTTAATGTATGTAAGCCATTTAAAACAGCTTCGAGCATTATAATAGGCATCAATAAGGGATTGCAGTTATTACTGCTAAATTGAGAGGCTGGGGGTGGGGACTGGAAAACATGCATTGCTTGTGGGAGAGTAAATTCATTTATTCCATGTAAGGGCCATTTGCCAGGCTCTTTAGAAACTAAAAGAAGTGACAATCCAGCATTTCCATGTATTTAAGTATATATCCTACAAAT
>NW_021158052.1:0-1423 GCF_002837175.3 Physeter macrocephalus | reverse complement strand
AATGCTGCAAAGTATGTAAATTGCACGTGTTATCTGTTTTCATGGTTTAATCACATTGACATTTTAAACCAGATTGGAAAACCCAAAGTATATAATAGGTCTATTCATGGCAACTCAGCTCAGGAGACAGGCTACACATAAGGGCTCTGAGGTTAAAAGTCTAGCCCCAGGACTGAAACTGATTTATTCAGGGACCTTGAGCAAGGTCATCAACCAGGAGTTCACCTCAGCATCTGTGCCTGCTGCGAGTAGAGCTAACTGAAGGGATTTAAAACATTTAGCTCCTTTCTAAAAAGTGCTTCAAGAATTCACAATGCTCTCTGTCTGTAAACTTAGTCTGTCTCATTTGGACAGTTCCCGTGAATCTTGCCAAAATTATCAGCATACTATGAAGCCCAAAAATGTCAGCTAAGCCCTATCAGCTGAATGCAAGCTTTTGTAACACTGTAAAAGACAACAACAACAACAAAAACACCGAGATATTCCTTTTATAAATTAAAACGTACATTTTCCAGGAAAGAATAGTTCTCAGTCAATATTGTGTTTTCAATCCCTTAGGCTCTGAAACTAATTTCCTTAAAAAGCACGGTAGAAAAATGAGAATGTATTCAATATTTTAAGCCTCAGAAGCAAATAAATTGGTTGAAGAATCTAATATTCACTTCTCTGCGTATCCACTCATATCAGTATATGACCCTTGAGTCGAGGCTGTGAAGAGGGCTCATTTACTCTATTCCTTATTAGGAGAATGCATTCAGCCAAGTGTAATGGGCTCTTTTTTAATTTGATGCAAAAGTATATTTAATATTTTTGTGCTGTATTTTATAAACCTAGATGTGTACTGGACAGATATGCACAATAATTATCATTTTAACAGGGTCAGTCAAATTAATAAATTTAATATGCTCCAAAATTATTGTTTAGTATATGGAACCATACTTTCCCCATTCATCAGTATGAAATTCTTCTTCCCTTTGATATAGTTTGGTGTGGGTCTTTAGTAATGCCCTCAATCCCATCCAACCTATCAAAGGCATTAAAAACTAATACTTATGTTTCTCATTTGTGAACGGTGTGGTTTTCCTTCAGTTGATTGCCTTCCTGAACTCCTATAGCTAATTTCTCTAAGGAATACACGGCATTCATCTCACAAAATCACTGTGCAGGCTTCACTTTCATGCACAATAAGTATCATGACATGTTCCCTTCCTCATCCTCACTGTTCACCTCTGCCCCTTCCTCTCCAGCCACAAATTACCTGCTCCAATAGTTCTGCCCTTGTTTGCTACATCCCTATCGGCTCCCTTTTCTCGGCCTTCCCAGCTTCACAGAGACCTGACTCATCTGGCATCTGTGTGCGTTTCTGGCCCTCCAGCCACCTACATACGGCTCATGCACTGCTCTGCCCAAGCCCATTCTCTGA
>NW_021158051.1:0-1423 GCF_002837175.3 Physeter macrocephalus | reverse complement strand
CCATACTGTTCTCCATAATGGCTGTATCAATTTACATTCCCACCAACAGAAAGCAATCCCCTTTAAGGCTTTGAATAACACTTGTTCTCGATTTACAAACTAATATACTACCTTAAGTAGTTTGTATGGCGTGTTAAGCAATGTTAAGAAGTTGAAAAATATTTCATGGAACAGAGTTATCCTATAAAACCCTTATTAGCATGCTTAATACACAGCCTGTTAGTTCTCCATCACTTCAAAACTGGAAAATTCACAAAGGTGGGGAGAATCTGAGGTGATTTCTAAGTCCTTCTTGTGTCATGGATCCTTTAAACAGTCTGATGAATGCTATGGGCCCCTTCTTAGAATAGTCTTTGTAAATATGTAATAAAATGTACCTGAAGTTGCAAAGAAAACCAATTGTATTGAAATACAATTATCAAAATATTAAATAAATTTGTGGCATACTACTAGGTATGACTCTTTTTTAATGCACTAATTAACAATATGTAGAAAAGGGTTTAATGGTTATTGTCATTTCCAAATAGTGATGAGTATAAGCCAGGTATAGAGATATTTGCAGCAGGTATCATGTGATGTAAAACTGATTGTTATTTGTGACAAAATCTCAAGTACTGCTAATCATGTTTAATTGCCTAAAATCATAAAGAAAGAAAATGACAGATTTATTTTAGATATTACAGAAAATAAAGATGTAATTTTTTTCCTATCTAACTTCAGGGACCCCATGAAATCATGAACCTCCTTCCCTTGTCCCTGTGGGGATCAGGCTGAGAGCCTCCCAGAGTTTAGTCCTTTCCTTTTATTTCATAGCAGCTATATAACCTATTATGATTCCATTTCTCTTTCTACTTTTGGGAAGCCCAAGGATACGTTTTTGCCAATTGGTAGTAGCTATTCTTAGCTTATACAGTTTTATTTATTTCCATCTTTTCTCCTAGCCTTCTTTAGACTCTAGACAAAGAATAGGAGAATGTGAGTGCTGAGAATGTCCTGAGAGAATAACCAGTTTAACCCACTTCATTTTCATAGGAAGAATGAATACTCAGACAGGTGCCTCGATGTACTCAAGGTTACACAATCAGTGAAAGAGCTGCACCTAGAACAGTTTTTCAAAATGTAATCCATGTTACACTTGCATCAGAATCACCTGGCAATCTGTATTTTTTAACAGGCTCATCTAGGTGATTCTGATATATACTAAAGTCTGAGAAACAGAGGCCTGAGTTAAGAATGTCTTGTTTTGGAAGTTGGTTCTTTGCAACTAAAGCATGCTGCCTGCTTGATATGTGTAAATGAGGAGGAGAGAAGATGAATCAAAATCACACAAAGACTGGTAGCCAGTAATCTCAGGTGCCCACATTTAGGGGTCAGTTTTTTTTTTTTTTTTTTTTTTTTTGCGTTACGCGGGCCTCTCACTGTT
>NW_021158050.1:0-1424 GCF_002837175.3 Physeter macrocephalus | reverse complement strand
CCAATGCAGGAGACACGGGTTCGAGCCCTGGTCTGGGAAGATTCCCACATGTCATGGAGCAACTAAGCCCATGCGCCACAAGTACTAAGTCTGTGCTCTAGAGGCCGCGAGCCACAACTACTGAAGCCTGTGCACCTAGAGCCGGTGCTCCACAACAAGAGAAGCCACTGCAAATGAGAAGCCCGTGCACTGCAACAAAGAGTAGCCCCTGCTCTCTGCAACTAGAGAAAGCCCGCGGGCAACAACAAAGACCCAGTGCAGCCAAAAATAAATAAATTTTAAAAAAATTTAAAGCTATAAACTTTCTTCTAAGTTCTGCTTTAAGTTTCACAAAATTTAACATGAATTGACTTAATTGTTACTTATGATTTCTCTTATGAATTCCTCTTTAAATCACTATTTTATTTCTAGACTAATAGGATTTTTAAGATAGAGTTTTGTTAATGGCTTTCTAATTTTATTTTATTGTGATTAGAAAATGTATTCTGTTAACATTGCAGACCTCAGAGTCATTTAAGAAATTTAATTTTGGAAACTTCAGTTTCAATATACTACTACAAGAGAATTTAAATATATAATGACAAAATATACACACACTCATATATGCTTGGAAAATTATTACTAAAATATATTGCAATATATTAATGGGAACAACTACATTTCTAAATAACTTTTTAGTACCTTAAACATTATAACATATTTTAGTATATTTAGTAAATTTCAGTTATCCATCATAACTCTAAAACTTGTTCAGTCCGTGTCTTTATTACACTGAAAAGACCATAATGCTCTTCAGTAAGCCATGTTTTTTTTGTTTGTTTTGTTTTGGCTTAAGATGATGTATCTAATATAGAAAAAGTGAATTAATTTATATACAGTTTTGAGACCAATTATGAGATGGAGCAATTATGAAACTCACAAATAAGTCACACTCTACTTTCTTTCCTAGTAGTTTTTTGGTTGGAGAAGTTAGTATTAATGCTTTTTGTTTTTCCATTTTTTTTAAACATCAAAACTTTGTGCAGCCTTAGAGAGTGCTTTAATCTCTGAAAATTTCAAAAACATTATGTTCATTAAATATTTAGTTCTTCATCATTTTACTTCTTATATTAATATCTAAAACAAACAGCTTGTCAAATAAAACTAAGAAATAAATGTAAAACTGGATACTTTTAAAGTATATAGTTTGTGTTCTAGATTCCATACTTTTAATCATTTCACCACCAATGTATCTTTTGAAGTGCATACTTCCCCTAGTCATATTATTAACTACAACATAGCATCGACTTTTTTTAAAAAGATTTTTTTTTAATGTGGACCATTTTTTTTAAAGTCTTTATTGAATTTGTCACAATATTGCTTCTGTTTATATTTTGGTTTTTTGGCCCCAAGGCATGTGGGATCTTAGCTCCCTGACCAGGGAT
>NW_021158049.1:0-1424 GCF_002837175.3 Physeter macrocephalus | reverse complement strand
GACCAGGGATCGAACCCGTGTCCCCTGCATCGGCAGGTGGATTCTTAACTACTGCGCCACCAGGGAAGTCCCACCACCTGCTTTTCAAGCAGGCCCTGAGGGAAGGGGTGTCAGAGGGGCTCCTTGACGCAAGGAGGTCCTAGACAGGTCAAACTGAGACCCTTTCAACGTTTGTCCAGTGCGTTCAGATGTTAGAGGAACGGCTGGGCCTTGCTGAGTACAGAGGTGGAGGGAGGAACCGTGAGGCAGCAGGAGCTTCCCTGGACGGCACCACCCACCCCCCGCCCCTGCCGGGCTCACACCTCCTGCAGACAGAAGGGACACAGAGTAGGGGCTATGCCTGCTCCTTGGGGCCACTCCCCCTTCAAGCGCTGATCAAACGTTCCCCCTGGGGGAGTTCCCAGCTCATGTCCCAGGGGCCCCTTCCAGCCCCTCGCGGGTGGGTGCCCCAGGCAGTGGCCCCCTGGCCCTCTCCCCGCTCCTGCCGCCTTTGCCCCATCTTTCCTGCCTAAGGACTCCCAGGTTTCATTTGCTTTCATCCACCCCACGACCTCTGAAGGAGGGCCATGGTCTTCTACTCTACAGGCTTGGAGAGCGGCTGCAACCAGGCCAGGCCTCACTCAGGGTAAGCACAGAAGCTGAGCTTTCCAAGACATCTGTGGACTAGGTCCCCTGGCCAGAGCGTCCAGCGGTGGCGCTGGCCCACGTTCCTCCTGGGATGGGTCTCAGGGCACCCAGCCCGCCGCCGGCGGGGCTCTCATGGTCACCTTTGGAGTGAGGCTGCCCTGAGAAGCGGGCACTTGCACTTCTCCCCTGCTCTGTGCCCTCCTTGTCTGAACCTGGAGGACAGTGGTATAACTGGAGCTGCGATGTGGGAGCCCTGGGTCACAAAGGGGTGGGGCGGGGGCGTGCCCAGCGCCAGCAGGCAGCTGCCAGGCAGCACAGGGGGCCAGGAGCAGATGGGAAGAGCCCAGGTAGGACCCTGGAGAAAACACGGGGACCTCTACCCCACCACCACCTCCTCTAAATTTCCTACCACTTCTTATGGGATGTGGACTGTTCTGGTGATGGAGGCTGCGGAATATGGTGGGGGCAGCCTCAGACCCCCTGGCCCCAGCTGCTTCCAAGGTCAGGCCTCCGACACCAAACGCTGCTCTCTTGTGGGCACCAGGCTATAATTTGGAGGTTCCATTCCTGGTTACCCGGAGGTGATCATAAAACACAAAAATAATAAATGCAAATGTGTTCCTTTCCAAGCATCTGTTAACTACATAAAACACCCTGCTCAGCTAAAAAAACCGCAGCCGTTCCTGGTGTACCTTTGGGGAATGTTTTTCCTGCATGGGCTGTGCCGGGTGACGGTCTTCAAGAAATGAGTCCAGGGCTTCCCTGGTGGCGCAGTGGTTGCGCGTCCGCCTGCCGAT
>NW_021158048.1:0-1424 GCF_002837175.3 Physeter macrocephalus | reverse complement strand
TCCCTTCTTTCTTTAGCTATGTATAAGGCTGCCAGATTTGAGAAGAAAAACATACGGGACGCTCAGTTAAATTTGAACTGTCTTGTCTGAAATTCCAAATTTAACCGGGCATCTCGTTTTGTTGCTGTTTGTTTTGTTTTGCTTCTTTTTGCTAAATTTGGCAACCCTAAATATATCCTCGGCACCCCGAGCCCACATGCTGGGGAGAGGAGCGGAGCCGGAGTCCTTGCGCAGCTTGTGGCTAAGCCCCAGGTGTCCGGTGGACTCCGCACCTGGGGCGGCACCAGCACAATGGCCTCAGAGGGGCGGTTCTCAGTGCGTCATAGCCCCTGGCCGCCACTGTTTGAGAACTGCTCCTGACTTCACTTGGCGGGTGGTTTTTTTCCGGTAGCAAAACTGAAGGCTCTGCAAACAGCAAAGGGTCCACTATCTTTGGGCGCTGCCCGTGGCTGGAAGCTTTGTAGCCAGTGGGAGCGGGTGCCTGTGAGCAACCTTTTCAAACAAATGCTCTTTGAGCAGAAATGTTGAAAAGTAACTTTGGGGGCTTGTAGAGAGGGTGGGCAGCTGAGGGGACCCCTGGGGCATCTGCTCATGGAGTCTGTGGTTTGTTCTAGGGCCCCCTGGGTAAACCAGGCCTCCCAGGAATGCCCGGTGCTGATGGACCCCCGGTGAGTACCACCTCACCCTTTACACCCCACCTGCCCATGTCCACCCAGGGGTGGACACTAGGAATCCGGGCAAACGGCCCCTCCCCTCGCTCTCGAGACGGCCATGCACGCGTGGCCCCCGTCTCCTTTTCCAGCTCCTTCGATGAAGACCTATCCGATGGCGAGCTTGATTTGCTCAGGAATTACTTACTGGGTTTTGGACACACTTTCCATAATGTGGTTCAATCAGAGAGTGAGTGGTGATTGCATGAGTAGGAACGTCCGTGATTTACTGGGGTCTGCTGCTTGCGATCAGAGCCCAGCCTCATACTTCTAACTCTGCGGAGGGCTGGGCTGGGCTCCGAGCAATCGTGTGTGTCACCAGTGCCGGGTGTATTTTTAGCCATCACGCACGGAGAAGAGGGGTGTGAACACGCAGCTGTGGAGCTAAGTAGATGCTGCCTAGAAACAGGGAGTGAGGGACGAATCCATCTGTGGCCAAGCTGTGAGGGGGAGGGGCGGGGAAGTGACAAACACTGGGTGTGGGCCTGTCTGCGTGAGCTTATCTGCACCCACCCCCCTTGTGTGAGTTGCCAGTGGGTTTTTTGTTTTTCGGTTATTTTTAGCATATCCAGTTGATGCTGAATAGAGAGCCTATTTCAGAAAATGAGATTAGCGAAATTATTTATTTCAGACAGTTGTTTTTGTGTGTTAATAATGCCATTAATGGGCTTCCCTGGTGGCGCAGTGGTTGAGGGTCAGCCTGCCGATGCAGGG
>NW_021158047.1:0-1424 GCF_002837175.3 Physeter macrocephalus | reverse complement strand
GTTGGCTTATCTTCAAAAATGAAAAATATCAGTACTTCAGAGTTGGTCTAAGGATCAGAGGACGTGAGCATGAACATGTATAAAGTTCCTAATGTATAGATAAATCCTTTGCACACAGTCAATACTTAAATATATTCTTCTCATCCTCTGTAATAAGTAACATTGTACAACTCATTAAATATGCAAATAGCTTTGATTAGCATCACCATATTCTAATTTCACAACTGTCCTATGAGGTGGGCAAGAGAGCCCAGCTTAGAATTGGGACATTCAGATCCATTTACTGAATGTAGCCTGAGGTACTCGGCTTGCACCAAGGAACTGGACCCTAAGCCCTGACTCTGCTCTTTGTAGTAGGTATCCCATTGGATAGAAGATTATCCTGGGTTAGCATGATTTGAGCTGGATCATTGCCTTCAGATTTTGCCTTCATTGTCCTGTTTTAAGAGAGGTCTACTCCATTCTCTTCTAGAAAAGTGCCCCTCTTCTTAGGCAGTCCCTACCCTACCATCCTAGGTTATTCTTCTAAGCACGTATCGCTCTTTTCTTTATCCTCTCACAAGACTGTAAAATCTGTAAGGGCAACATTTAGCCCTAAGCCTGGCACTCAGCAGGTGTGAAAATATATATTTTTGTAAGTTAGAAAGTAACTAATATTATTTTTGAAGACACCCTTATTAATTAAGTCTATTTCCACTTAAAATGTTGAAAATCCTCTTAATGTGTCCAGAACTTCATTGGACATATTCCCATTTTATGACATGCCAAAGGCCAGAAGCAGGAATAGCACCAGGCACAAAATAGTCCACAGCTGGCGACCACCAATTGCTCACTGAGCCCGTCTGGACTCAGCCTGCTCTGTAGAGTGAAGGTAGTGATTGCTTCACACAGCACACTGGGAACCTGGATGCAGAAGTCGATGTGAACGCACATACACACATCCTGCCTGTGCTGGAGTTTGCTGGTGTAGATTTCCAGGATGGGATGGGGAGAGGAGGATGGGATGTTCTGACATCCACAAAGAACTTATTTTCATTAAGAGGAAAGAAAACTACCCCCTCCAACAACCCTGAAATAGTGAATGCAATTTACCATCCAGAGCTACTTTAGCATTGCACTTGATACCGTCAATTCCAGCCCCTCACGGGGTATTGGTAAGTCTGTCTGAGCTCTCAGCCCAAGTCTTGGGACTTTGATCCCAGAATCAGCCTTGGGACAGATTATCTTCTTGGAGCATTTTTGAGAAAAAAAAAAAAGCAAGAAAAGGAAAGAAAACTCGTGATTTGGAAAATCTTAGAATCACACTGAGAAGACCAAGTAACAAAATCGTATGAGGACAGAAAAGATTCCAAAAGAGAAAATAAGAATCAGTAGTTAGGCACCAAACAGGGACAGAAGCGCAGAAGATAGAGTAGGAGAGAGAG
>NW_021158046.1:0-1425 GCF_002837175.3 Physeter macrocephalus | reverse complement strand
GTAGCTCTGAGGTGACGGATGTGTTAATTTGCCTGATTGTGGTAATCATTTTACAATGTATACACATATCAAATCATCACATTTTATACCTTAAATATATGCGATTTGTATTTGTCAATTATATCTCATTAATGCTAGAAAAAATTAAATAACCCTACGTGTAACATTTTTGTCTACATCACAGTTTTGTCAGGTGACCCTGTGAAAGCATTTTCAGATCTGAAAAGTAATCTTGGATGAAGAAACTATGATTCTGCAAAGGTTATTCTTTTCACAGATATTTATTGAGTTAGGTGAATTATCTAAGATCACATAGTTAGTTGGCAGGCTGAGATTAATATATGTCTTCTGATTATTTTACAATTATTTCTTGCCTGTCTTCTACCTTGATTTACTTCACCCTTTCATGTCTTTATACTTCTCTCTTCAACCTGATTGTGACTTCCTGAACTAGAAGGACTGCATCTTATGTGCTTTTTTTTGCATCCGTGACAGTACCTAGTAGGTGTATACTTAGCTGCTCCTGCCATAGTCGTTATTCTTGTAATGTTACACATGCTCAACTTGAATTTAAATTCTACTCTCGTCCTCTTAGCTGACTTAAACCTCTCTGACGTTGAGGTCTGATTCTAAAACGGTAGAATTTTATGTGTTAATTCTGTTTCTTGTGGTCCTTGGAAAGTGTTCCTTGGGTATTTTGCACTGGCCACCCTTGAAAATGCCACAGAATTCCAGGCAGCTGTGCCCTCTCATCATCCCCACTTAATCTCTGTGCCGTCTCCCCACGGGTGCTCTGGCCCTGATGTTGCATCTCTATCAGTAATGTGCTGCTTATTTATGTAGGAGAAGTTCATTGTTGTATGAGGCTCATAACATCTCTGTGCAACTCTCTGCCCTTGTAGCAGAAATCGTGTCTTGTGATGTTTGCCAAATGACACTTGATATTTTAGTCACATTACAACAGTAGATCTCATAAGATTCAGACTTCGAATGATATTAGTAATGAATCAGTATTCAACAATATTAACTGTACCCATTGTCTTTCAAGATATCTAATCGGTTAACTCCGGCAATCAACTATGACTTTCTTCATTTCTGAAGTCAAGCCAGCAACAGAAAACAGCCATAATTATCCTGTGTTTGGACTTCATAAAGGGCACTCCAGTTACTTCCTGAACATCTGTTTTGTTCCCCATAGTGTCCCACTCTCTGCTACTTGGAAAAAGGTTTCAGAACTTTTCACTGACTAGTGAAGCTGAAATGAAATTAGGATTCTTAGCTACAAGATTCATCACCGTATCATGTACAGTATAATTTGAAAAATTACCAAATATAAATGTGCTGCTGACTCTTCAAGGTTTCCTCCAATAAGTCCCACATGAGGAAAGGAAAGTTTAAAAACCACCTTGTGTTCGGTTTCCCTGG
>NW_021158045.1:0-1425 GCF_002837175.3 Physeter macrocephalus | reverse complement strand
GGTCAGGAAGCTTCCTCAGCACTGGGGTCAGTAACCTTCCTCAGCACTGGGGTCAGTTAGCCCAAGTTTGAATCTTGGCTTCTCCCATTACCAGTTGGGTGACTTTGAGCAAATCGTATGTCCTTCTATGGAGACAGCTTCCTCAGTGTGTGTTGTGAGGATCAGGAGATGTCATGAATGCAGGAAGCATGTTCTCAATGGTAACTTCTATAACCATCCACCACTCCTGTTTCTTGAATCTCTCTTTGTCTTTCTCCAGTCTCTCTCCTGTCCCCCCTATCCATATGCTCCATGAATATCCGCCCCCTAGATGTCCCACCAGCCCCTCAAGCTCACTACGTGTAAACCTAACCTAAACTCATTGCTCTAACTCCCTCCTGTGTCCCCAAACCTGCCTTTAAAAAAATGTCCATCTCTGTTAAGGATGCTGACATTTACCTGCTCCCCTGGAAACCTCGGAATTACCCAAAGCTCTTACCTGTCCGTTACCTCCCACATCCAGTTGGTATCCAGGCATTCCCACTTCTGCCTCCTGAATGTTCCCATCCCTTCCCTAATCTCTATGGCAACTGCGTTAATTGAATCTGTAGCCGTTTCTTAGGTACCAGCTTCCTAATTTTCTTCCTTGCCTCCCCCGGTTCTCTGTCCTCCTTTTGAGTCCGGAATGATTCTTCTCAAATCAAGCCACATCATTACCCCTCTGTGTAAACATCCCAATAACTTCCCTCCTACCCTCTGGAGTCCAATTTCCGTAACAAGGCATACACAATCCTTCAGATTAAGATCTCTCTCTCTTTCCGTCTCCTCTTCGTTCTTCTCTCTCTCTTTTCAAATCATAATATAATTTACACATAATGAAACACGTATCTTACAAGTTTTATTTGGCACGTTTTGACAAATTTGCACACCCATCTACCAACTACAACAATCAAGATATGGAACATTTCCATCACCATGAAGCTTCCTTCATTGTCTTTCTAGTGACACTTCCCCCTCAGAAGTAACCATTGTTTTTGATTTCTCTCATTTAGTTCTTTTGTGCGAGAATTTTATTTAAATGGGATCATACAGTATATACTCTTTTGTGTCTGGTCTGGTTTCTTTCACTCAACATAATGGCTTTGAGATTCATCCATATTATTGCATATACTAGTTGTTTCTTTTTATTGAAGAGTAATATTCCATTGTAGAGTTCTGCCATATTTTTAAAAAATTGATTTACCTGTCGGTAGGCATTTGGGCTTTTTCCCCACTTCATAATCTAGCCAACTAGACATCCTTGCTGTTCTTTAGAGACACAGCATGCTTCATAGCTCTCCCCTCACACTTTGCTATTCCCCCTGTTGAAATGCCTTTCCCTATCTTCATTTCGTAAACTCCTGCTTATCCCTCAAAACTCAGCTCAGACAACATCTCTCTTTTTTT
>NW_021158044.1:0-1425 GCF_002837175.3 Physeter macrocephalus | reverse complement strand
TTTCTCACTCTGAAACAATTTTAAAGATTTTTTTTTTTCCTGTCCTGTGCCATTTGGGAGGAAGTTGGTGCCATGATGCTCCATTGCACTCAAAAAACATTATTGTGTGTTTCCTACAAACAAAAACATTTCCTTACATAACTGTAATGTAATCATCAAATTAGGAAACTAATTTGCTTTACTATGCTCTAATGCTCAGACTCCATTCAACTTTTGCCAATTGTCTTGAAAACTTTCTGTACAGAAAATCCAAGTCAGAATCCCATGTTGGATTTAGTTTTCATGTATCCATAGGCTATGTCAAATCAGAACAGTTCTTTGGTATTTCCTTGACTTCCATGATCCAGACACCTTTTTCCCCAGCTTTATTGATATATCATTGGTATACAACATTGTGTGAGTTTAAACTGTACAATGTGATGATTTGACACATGTATATATTGTGAAATGATTACTAAAAGAAAAGAAAACCAAAGGCCAATATCTCTGATGAATATAGATGCAGGAATTCTCAACAAAATACTAGCAAAGTGAATTCAACAACTAAAAGGATCATACCCCATGATCAAGTGGGATTTATCCCAAGAATGCAAGGGGATTAATATGCCACATTAATAGAATGAAAGATAAAAATCATATGATCACCTCAATAGATGCACAAAAATCATTTGACAAAACACAACATCCTTTCATGATAAAAATTCTCAATGAATTGAGTATAGAAAGAATACACCTCAACATAATAAAGGCCATATATGACAAATACACAGCTAACATTATATTCAATGGTGAATTGTTGAAAACTTTTCTTCTAAGATCAGGAACAAGACAGGGGTGTGCACTCTCACCTTTCCTATTCAACATAGTATTGGAAGTCCCAGCTGGAGCAATTAGTCAAGAAAAATAAATAAAAGTCATCCAGTTGGAAAGGAAGAAGTAAAATTGTCTCTGTTTACACATGACACGACCTTGTACGCAGAAAATCTTAAAGACTCCACAAGAAAACCTGTTAGAACTAATCCAAGAATTTAGTAAAGTTGCAGGATACAAAATCAACACGTAGAAATCAGTTGTGTTTCTGTACACTAACAACAAACTATCTGAAAAAGAAATGAAGTAAACAATCCTGTTTACAATAGGATACTTCTTCTGTTGTATATCATCAATCACAACAAAATAGGAAAAAATTTAACCCAGGAGGTAAAAGATCTGTACACTGAAAACTGTAAGACATTAATGAAAAAATTGAAGAAGACACAAATAAATGGAAAGATACCCTGTATTCATGGATTAGAAGAATTGATAGTATTAAAATGTCCATGCTATCCAATGCTATCTATAGATTCAATGCAATCCCTACCAAAATTCCAATGACATTTTTCACAGAAATAGAAAAAACAATTCTAAAATTTGTATGGAACCACA
>NW_021158043.1:0-1426 GCF_002837175.3 Physeter macrocephalus | reverse complement strand
GGTAATAAGAGGATAGTAACAATGTTATACCAATATTTTCACTATATCGATGAAATGGAAGTTCTCTTATTACTGACTCAAGAAGAAACAGAACATCTAAATAGTCCAATAACCCACTGAAAGAATTAAATCAGTAGTAGACAGTCTTCCCACAAAGAAAACACCAGGCCTCAGGTGGCTTCACCAGTGAGTTCAAAGAAGACATAATTTCAATCTTTTATAAACTCTTTCACAGAATTGAGAAAGCGAGAACATTAGCAAAAGTGACACCCAAACTGGACAAAGAGTATGAGGAAGGAAAACTGTGGTCCATTCTCATTCATGAACACAGAGGCAAATCTCCCACACAGACTATTACCCAACTAAAATCAATCTGTATGTAAAAAGGGAGTTATCAGTTTATTAGGAGTCTATCAGATTGGTAAACTTTAAAAAATTCTGACAATACCAAGGGTTGGTGAACTCGCATTGCTGACTGGCAGTTATCTACTGGTTGGCAGTTAGAGGCAGGCACGGCCTATGACCCAGGGATTCCACTCCCGGGTGTACACTGCGGAGGAATACAGGCGCATGTGCATCAAGAGGGTGCCTGTGCAAAAAGAACCATAGCAGCATTTTCCACGATAGCCAAATGTTGAAACCAACACAAATGTCCGGACATAGTAGGATGGATATCTAAACTGTGGTCTAGTCATTTAGGATAGTCTACAGCGGTGAGGATGAGTGAACCTCAGCTGTGGGCAACGGCATGGAGGACCGTCACAAGTCACAACTCTGAGCGAAAGAAATAAAACATTACAGAATGTATATAGTATGATTTCTTTTGCATAAAGTTCAAAAACAGGCAAAACTAAACTATATTGCTGAAAAGCAAGACATGATCATTACAAAATGAGGATAGTGGTAACTTTTAGGAGTGAGGGAGAGAGGGGTGTCTGGGGAGGTGGCAATGTTTAATTTCTTGGCCTGGGTATTGGTTTAACAGATATTTATTTCATAATTTTTTGTTTAAACAAACATGTTTGCATGCATATACATGTTTATATGTACACATACATATATGTATATGTATGTTTTATATACTTTTCTGTATAGTCCACAGTGAAAAACATAAAAATACAAAAAAATAAAGGGCATGGAGACTCTCTCTGAAGAACAAAACAGATCTAAATTCTGAACGTGAAGGAAGAGACAGAGTGGGCGTGCAGGGAACAGGCCAGGTGGGCTGAAGTTGGGGAAACAGAAGAGATTTTGATGGAATCCGGAGAGTGAGAGTTTGGAGTGACAAACTGATGAGAAGAGCATTTATCTTCCCACCAGTTCACAACTCTGGGCCATGTCTGCCCAACCACTGTCAAAGCCTTCTTGTGCCACCTCCCTGAAGTGGTCTGTGCATAAACAAGCACATAGACAAATGAGTGTGTGT
>NW_021158042.1:0-1426 GCF_002837175.3 Physeter macrocephalus | reverse complement strand
GGGAGAGGCCACAACAGTGAGAGGCCCGCATACCGCAAAAAAAAAAAACACACAAAACAGGTTATAATATTTTCCAGCCTAAAATCACTGGATGCCTCCATTAACCTTCAGAGTAAAATGTAAGCTTTCTAGTGTAGCATCCTTTTGATCTTGGGTCCACCTACTGCTCCAGTTTCTTCTTCCATGATTCTTTTTCCATAGCTTAGTCTTCAACCAAACTGCCTGTCCTTCTTGAAAATATCAGGTTCTCTCTGGCCTCCATACCTTTACATATGCTGTTCTTTCTACCTGAAATGCCTTTCTAACTTTGGCAAAAATCAGACCGAGTTTTCCATGAGAAAACTTTTCCGAGTAGTTCCTCTACCCACCCCCAGCCCAACCACATTCCTCTCATCTGTAAATATAAATTCTGATATTGCACTAAATACAATATTATCACTGTTGAGTTTTTCCTCTGTATTTCCCTACTAGCTGGGTGACCCTGGACAAATCCTAACATCAGAAATTGAATCATATTTTTCTTTGTCTTTCAAACATCTGGCACAGTACCCATGTGGTGGTATCACAGTTTTGAATTGTTAACCATTGTTTTTTATGGGTATTTCTTATCCCACCGAGCTGTCTTATTCCTCCCATTTCAGTAAGGAAACTGGGAAAGAAATGTTATTGCAGAAGGCAGAATAAAGCCTTTTCAAGTTTAGGACTCAGGGCCTAGAAAAAAACCTGATGAGTCAGGGCAAGGCTTCTTATTTCCTGAGATTCTGCATAACAGGTGAAAGAGGAGGCTTGAGGAGGAAAACAGGATAGCTCAGAACTGCTGGGTCCCCGGGAAGGAGCACTGTACTCTGCCCTTTCCCAACCCCAGGCTGAGTCTAAGGGGGGAGATGACAGAACTCCACATAGAGTTGTGGGTCTGAGAACAGAGAGCACTTGTAATTTGCTTTCTGGGAAGGTCCAGGGCAGTGGCCATACCTTAGGGGGAAAGTGGCTGCATAAAGTTCCTAGGCAGGTGGGACGTTTGAGAGCATCAAAGAGTTTCCCACAGCTCAGAGAGGTGCAGTAATAAAGGCTAGAGTGTCTGAAAGGGGCACAGAGATAGCAGGGAGAGCCGCCCAGCCTGCAAGGGCCTCATTGATGAGAACGAGGAGCAATGTACCTGCTACCTGTGGACTGATGACCTGGGGCAAGATGGGAAGATCCAGAGGACCGGTGGGCAAAGGAGGCCTCCTTGCCTCCTCCCAGCTTCCTCTTAACTTAGACACAACACTGGAGAAAAGTGTGCTTGTGGGAGAACCCAGAACTGACTGAGATTTAATTTCTACCATCAGGTTAATGGGGCGTCTAGGGAAATTAAACTGAGTTTTCAGAATAGCAAGGAATTGGGCTTCCCTGGTGGCGCAGTGGTTGAGGGTCCACCTGCCGATGC
>NW_021158041.1:0-1426 GCF_002837175.3 Physeter macrocephalus | reverse complement strand
CTAATAAGAACCTGCTGTATAGCACAGGGAACTCTACTCAATACTCTGTTATGGCCTATGTAGAAAAAAAATCTTAAAAAAAAAAGAGTAGATATATGTATATGTACAACTGATTCACTTGGCTGTACACCTGAAACTAACACAACATTGTAAATCAACTGTCCTTCAATAAAAATTTTTAAAAAAATAAAAAAATTACCTCCAGGACCAATTCACTTACTGTACTTCAATGAGGACTCTTTAAAGATTTCTTTTTTTTTGTAAGTTAATAGTTAAGAATACTAATTTTGTCAGAGCTAAAATAAATCCTACCTTTGTCATTTTTCTTTCTTCTAACCTTTTTCTCTTCAAATATTTGAGATATTCCAATATTTGTGTGCCAGGCACTATTTTGGTTTACTATTTAACAGTCAAGATACTTCAAAACATTTTTGGAAAAAGATGGACATAAACAATCAGTCCACCTGTTACCATGTTTTTTAGTGTAACAACATTGTTGATTGATAACTTTCTCTTACCTTCTACCTCCACATCACACCATGATATCAAATGTCCAGGTTCACAGCTAAATTTTCTGCATAGAGAATTCATTTTTCCACCACTGGTCTATATTTCTCATGACAGTCATTTTCTCATTCACATTTTTGACCTTCAGTAAATGAATGTGGCACTATTTTGTTTGGTGATGATTTAAAATTTCTTGTCCCTATTGTAATATTTTTTCCAGCTTGAAGTTTAGCATTTTGGCTGGTGATATATTTCAGTATATTTATATGAAGCTATTTTATGTAGTAGATTTTATAACCTCCATTATGGAACACTTATTATGATTTATATATTTATACTTTAGTTGTGGTTAATGGCTACTGCAGAATAAAACTAATAAGAGCATCAATTTCTTGAGTTCCCTATTTATTATGCATGTACCAAAACTACAGACAAAGCAATTAAGAGACTGTGGACCTGTAGAATAGAGGGGCTTCTAATAAGTATACAGTTTCTATGGTATTTAAAAATGAGAGGAAGTTTATTCTAGGGGACCCAGCCCATAGTTGTTGATCACTAAGACTCTGACATACACTAGCAGGAAAGCAGAGGCTGATAATGAGTGTCTCAAGTGTGGAGCAAGTATAGAATTACAAGTTACCTTGCCTTGCCACAGATAAGCAGCACTCAGATCTGGTTAAAGGTTAAGAAAGCTTTAAGACTGACTCAGAATTCAGGGGGAGGGTGTGTGGCTACTCATTGGAGAGCAATATGAACTCAAATGCCTCCTTCAATGCTCACTGAATTTATTATGTTACCTCATATAACACACCATTAGGTTATTATCATTGTGGTTGTTTACAGCTTTGTTTTCTCAGAAGAATATATGCAGGAAATGAGATATTCAGTGGATGTTCAATGTTCATTCAAAGCTTGACTT
>NW_021158040.1:0-1426 GCF_002837175.3 Physeter macrocephalus | reverse complement strand
ACCCAAGAACAGGGCTGTGGGGACTCTTGGGGATAACAGAAGTCACGGCCCGGTCTTTATTTGCTTTCCTGGCACGCTGAGATAGTGTTCGGGCTGACCCTGCAACCACCATGCTCTCTGGCAGGGATTACGTATACGGCACCGGCCTTCTGTCTCTTCTGTGCCCTGTTTTCTTCACAACACACTGGGCTCTCTTTCCCTCCCGTGCTCAGGCAGGGGCTTTGACACGGCTTCTCAATGGGCGAGAAGAGTCCTTCTTTGGATTCTGACCAGAAACACCTGTCAGCGCGGCTGTACGTGTCCTAAGTGGGCTTGTGTGAGCCAGAGCCAGCTTTCCGAGATGGTACCCGGCACAGCCAATGAAGGATGGGGCGAGATTGCTACTAATACTATCAGAAGGAGTTGCACCCCCTCTCTTTGCCTGACAGACTCCTTCCTGTCCATCTATCAAGACCCTTCTTGTCAAGGGACAGCTCCTTGTCGACTTAAAAAATGTATATCCACAACATGAGAGTTGCGAGTTAAGTTTTATTGGGGCAAAATGAGGACGGCAGCCCGGGAGACAGCGTTTCAGATACCACTGAGAACCTGCTGTAAGGAGGCGAGGGGAGGACGAGGATATATAGGAGTTTCTGCAACAAAGGGCAGGAAGTGGGGAATGTCAAAAGATTATTGTTAAGAAAACCAGACATCTCAGGTTAAGGAATTTAGCGCTTTTCTGTGTGGGGGAGGATGCACGAGTCTGGGCTCATTGAAAGCATTCCTTTGATGTGCGCCTCAGCTCTCTGCGGCCAGGATCCGGACACATCCCGAGTTCCCTCAGGGCTCACCGCAGGGAGTGGCTGCCGCCTGATGGCTGCTAGATGGCAGGCATTCTTTTCAGCCCCGAGTTTCCTGGGCTCGCTGGCTCACGTTGGAGGGCTGCAGTCGTTGATGACTGACATCCTTTGTTTACTGATAGGGCAGGAAATAGTCCGTTTCTCATCCTCATGGAAGCCTGGAAGCTTCCTAGTCACACCCTGCCTTGTGCTGTGTCTGCCCCTTCCTCCTGCGCACACAGGTTTCCCTGGGGAGGAGGGGTGTGGCGATTCACTGGGACCTTTCTAGGTTGGAGGAGACTGGTGTCTTAAAAACGTTCCGCGGAGACCCCAGTGTCTTCCTCCAGCGTTGTTATTTGTTTCATGTCATGATTACTACTGAAAATGATTCTGTCCTTTTGTCCTATAGAGGAGGGGAGATTTTAAAAATGATCCAGAAGGATCCGCCTAGGGGGTAACGATGCTGGGTGTGCCGTCACTCCATCCTGCCTTCTCTCTGGGATGCACGCACTCGCAGATGTAAAACGCACTCTGTTTTAATTTTATTTCATTGGTAAATTCTGTCCCCACCCTCTCCCTTCCTCTCTCTCTCTCTCTCTCTCTCTCTC
>NW_021158039.1:0-1426 GCF_002837175.3 Physeter macrocephalus | reverse complement strand
CCCAGCCGCTCCGCGGCACGTGGGATCCTCCCGGACCGGGGCGTGAACCCGGGTCCCCCGCATCTGCAGGCGGACGCGCAACCACTGCGCCACCAGGGAAGCCCAGATGTGTTTTTTATATCATTAAACCAAATCCATATTCAACTCTTCTCTAACCAATCCGTCCTCTTCCAACCAAGTACTGTGGTAAGATAGTGAAACACTTCTCCTTCTTAATTCTCAAGACAGTAATCGGTTTTCACCCCAGAGTATATTGCAAACACTTGCCAACAATGTCTGTTTCAATTCTCAAATCCAGTTCAACCTGCAATTTTTTTCTTCTGAATTATTATTTTTTTTAACATTCTAAGGCAGAGTCTTGGTATCACTGAAACAAGACTATTCGAAATCAAGGGTTCCCAAGAGATCCCTCAGCTCAATTGCTTCGTTTAACATTTGACAAAACTGAGGCCCAGCGGGTTACCTGATTTGTCTGAGCCACAGCAAGAGGCAGAGCTAAGCCTGGAGGAGATCAAAAAAGTTCCAAATCCCTCAGTAGGGTGCTTGTCATCTTGTACAAGTTTATTTTTCAATTCTAAACATCTGATTGCTTGCTTTTTATGATACTACAAATGGTTACATTGGACCAATTTTAAAAGTTCTAGGACATAGTTACAAGCTGAGCAAAACTGGTCCATTTTGTGGTGAGGTCTTACTTAGGTAGAAGATCCAAGGGAAAGAGTAGCTATCATTCTTATAAAAGTGAAGACCAGATGCTTTAATGTACCTTGGAGTCTGTCACTGACTGTGGGAGCTTTTGGTCAGTTCCATGGGGGATGATGTTCCTGTGTGAACCCAGCCCCCGAGAGCCCCTCAAGTCTCTCACCATGTGGACAATTCTGGGGAAATCAGGCCAATTCTGACAGTCATCTGGTCAGTAGTAACTGGAATTCCACTGTGTACTGAATATGGTACCGAGTAAAGAAGATAAATAGTGACCCTCACTCAGAAAATTATACGGAGATGGTTACTCCACTCACATACAGAGATACATACTCTCCTCACAGTATTCCACTGAATTGTGTTTTTAAAAATTACAGAAGTTCTTCCTATTTTTAGGTGTACTTGGAAGATGGCAGACCAAACTATATGTGAAACATAAAATGTGTTTTGGTAACTTTCTGTAGGATACTAAGTGTAATCTCTCAGCTCTCATAGATATCTCAAAGCTTTTTGTAACCATTAACATATCATATTGGAATTGATCACTTAACACATTGTATTGGAACCACGTATTCACTTTGTGGTTTCCTCTGTTTACACTGTAAGCAACTCAAGGGCAATGTCAATGATTTCTCAGTACCTAGCACCAAGCCCACATCCTAGCACATGGAGGCGTGCAATAAATGGTTGGTAAATGATGGAATCAATCAATCAATCGATCAAT
>NW_021158038.1:0-1426 GCF_002837175.3 Physeter macrocephalus | reverse complement strand
ACACTAGCCAGCTGAACTGTTGCAGTTGTATGAGCCAATCCAACTATTGTAATTCCCTGGTTGTCCACATAAAAATGTACATATATTATCGGTCTGGACCTCAGGAGTGAACACAGGAAAATCTTCCTAGGAGGACTAATGGAGTATAAAATGACCACTGCTCATCCATCTAAATCTTATATTTCAGAGATGATTCCTGGGTCTGTCCTGATTAGTGATGCTGTTTTCTTGGAGTTGGTAGATGCTCTGAATCAGTACTCAGATGAGGAGGAAGAAGGGCACAACGACACCTCAGATGGAAAGCAAGATGACAGCAAAGAGGATCTGCCAGTAACAAGAAAGAGAAAACGACATGCTATTGAAGGTGAATAGCACGACTTCCTAATGCCACCGTGAAAGTGACAGTGAGAGGGACGCAGGCAAAAACAGAAGTTTATTGCTTATTAAAGGCTGTTGGTGCTTCTCATTGGTCCACTTACAAGGAAAATGTGTTCACTGACTAATGGTTTAAGATAGCTGTGATCTAGCTGAAGAAGAAAGTAGGAGAACTTAGACAGTAATGATTGTGCATTTCTAATTATAAAAATAGTGTGTTTGGAAAATATGGAAAATTATAAAGAAGAAAATAAAATGACCCTGTTATGCTGCTACCTAGAAATAACCAGTATTAATATTTCCTTCTAGACTTAAAAAATGTATATATATAAATATACATATGTACACCTAAAATGGGTACAGTATTATATATCAATTATACCTCAATTTAAAAAAAGTACATATGTAAATTAACATACATATATGGTATATGAAATTGGTGTCACGCCACATATGTGTATATGCACGTACATAATTTTATACCCCTTATTTATTTAATCTTATACATCATGCGCATTTTCCCATGTTAGTCAATATTTAATTATTTAATTAATTTCACATTTAATTATACTTTATGTTATCTAATTATACTATATGTCTAGACACATAGTGTCTCTCTCTTGTTATAACGAAGTTATAGTATCCATCTTATTCTTCAGCATCAATATTATGGTAGGGTCCTTCTGCACTCAGGTCTCTCCATAAAAACTTCTGTTTTCACCTCCAGATTCTGTCTGGGACTGTGGATTTTTTTTTTTTTGGCTACACCACACAGCTTGTGGGATATTAGTTCCCCGACCAGGCCCTCGGCAGTGAAAGCTCAGAGTCCTAACCACTAGAGCGCCAGGGAATTCCCCTGGACTGTGGATTTTGTTGTTAACATGTAGATGAATCTGATTTCCTTATTTACTGGTGGCCTATTAGATAGGTCCAGGTAGCATTGACCTTCTTTATGTATTCCTAAACCGTCAATGGTTAGAGCAGCTCTAATCAAAATGCCGTGACATGGGCTTCCCTGGTGGCGCAGTGGTTGCGCGTCCGCCTGCCGATG
>NW_021158037.1:0-1427 GCF_002837175.3 Physeter macrocephalus | reverse complement strand
GCTCTGCAACAAGAGAAGCCACCGCAATGAGAAGCCTGCACACTGCAACAGAGAGTAGCCCCCACTCGCTGCAACAGGAGAGAGCCCGCGCACAGCGGTGAAGACCAAACGCAGCCAAAAATAAGTAAATAAAATAAAAAAATTTTTTTAAACTATTTATGATGTGCGTATTATACTCAATTATTCAATTCAACATGGAGTATCTGAAGATCTAAACTCATTTACTGAATGCAAAAGCTGTTTATTCACTTAAGTATTTTAGATCATCCTCTTCTGATTTTATTTTTCTGATTTTATTCATTTACCAAAAGAAAGGGTATCAATGAAAAAATTCATTATAAAATACCTTCCTGCTGGAGGGAACTCCCTGGTGGTCCAGTAGTTAGGACTCCACGCTTCCACTGCAGGGGGTCCGGGTTCAAACTCTGGTCAGGGAACTAAGATCCTGCATGCCACGTGGTGTGGCCAAAAAAAAAATTAATTAAATAAATAAAATAAGATAAAATAAAACACCTTCCTGGTAGACCATGGCTGGTTTGCTCACTAGAGCATGGTGCTAATGAAATACCTGCCCAGGTAGAATTAATATATCCTTCATCTTGATGAATTTTTTCCTGATCCAGAGCATCAAAGATTTGTTTCTCTCTACATTAAACTTCATGATCTCTCCATAAGCTTAAAGGGTCTTATGCCTTATTTCAACCTGTGGTCTGGTCAGGTTAAAGTTTCCTCATTCTCTCTACCCATTATTCCTTCTTCTTTCTTCTTTTAAACAAATGCTCCCTTTCCCTAGGATTCTATCTACTTCATACTGGCCAGATTCACGCTTTCTTATCATTCTTTTCCTCCTTCCACAATCAGTTCCGAATCTACCTTTTCCCAGAAACTTTCTCTGATGACATGGAGACACAGGGCTGTCACACACCAAGCCTTACTTAACTTATGGCAGAATAAAAGTCTCTTTTTTTCTTCAAACTCAGATGGTAAACAAGATACTTCTGTAGCATCTTTCTCTGAATAAGCCTAATCATCTATTTCAAAAGTACACAATTCATGAGAAATAAACTAGAAAATCTTGTTTTTTTTCTTCCTTGGTACAAAAGCCTCTGTATTTTGCATCTGAAAGAAGTGCTTCTCAGTTAACATTAAAATGGGAGTGAACATCTTAACTTCTGAGAAGTCAAGCTTGACATCTGAGTAGAGAAAGACTTTTTCTTGGAGTTGTTTAAAATGTCTTTTTTAAAAGATATTTATTTATTTACTTATTTTGGCTGCGTTGGGTCTTAGTTGCGGCACGCGGCATCTTTCGTTGTGGCGCGAGGGCTCTTCACTCTGTTGCGATACACGAGCTTCTACTTGTGGCACGCGGGCTTAGTTGCCCCGTGACATGTGGGATCCTAGTTTCCCAACCAGGGATCAAACCAGCG
>NW_021158036.1:0-1427 GCF_002837175.3 Physeter macrocephalus | reverse complement strand
TTCACTGGGAACTTCCCTTTGTGCCAAGAGAGTTTCATGTGTTTTGTGGACATTCAAGTCTTGCCACAACTCTGGAAGGAGATGATGTTGGTCCCCAATTATAGCTGAAAAACTTTAGATTCCGAGAGGCTAAGTAACTTGACCAAGGTCACAAGTGAAGGTAACAAGCAGAGAGCTGGGATGTGATCCAGGCTTTTCTGACACAGAGACAGATCTTAACCTTTGTGATCTGTCTCCCACCCTCTGAGGAAAGCAGATCATAACCCTTAACTACCTGTATGTATTTTGGAGTACTCTGTTATGAAAAGATTTTCCTCAAAGCACAGTTGAGGAAGGATTTGTCTCTCTTACCTGAGTATCAAAAATAGGATTTGACAGGTATGGATCGTCATTGGTTAGAACATGGGATTAGAAGTGAGGTTTTCTCACCCTTGGTCTGCTTTGCTTTGAGATGTTTGGTACTGATATCAGGGCAGAGGGCAGACAGTAGATCCTGAAGAGCACGCGTGTTTGGAGAAGGGACATGGGGAGGCAAGGGGAGGAGAGGAAAGAAGCTTATCGCAAAGACTCTGTTAGGAGTTCTGCTTGTCACATCTTTAAATTTTTATAACTGCTGGGTATTCTGCCTGGAACAACCTGTACCCAGATATCTGCATGGCTAAACCTCCTCTACCCGCCACTTATTTCAGGTCTCTGTTCAAGTGTCTTATCAGAGAGATCTTCTCCTCCCATCTCAGATAATCTGACCTCCCCTCCCTCATCCTCTTAACCCACTTAATTTATTTTCATAGCACTTCTCATCACCTGACAGATTACACATATTTTTATTTTTTCTCTCCTAACTGCTAAAATGTAAGCTCCATGAGAGCAGGGTCTTTGTTTTGCTCACTGCTGGATCTCCAGAATTTAGAAGGTACCTGACATATAGTAGGTGCTCAATAAATCATTTTGAGTAAATGAATGAATGTGAGGAAACAGGCTTTGAGAGTTTTATATAACTGGCCTAAGATCTCATGGAAAATGATGGAACTGTGTATTAAATTCTAGTCTATGTGACTCCTGAAACCCCTCATGTTCCTTCGTTTGCTAATGACTTTTGCTAATCTGGGAAGATGCCTATATTTCTACATGATTGAGGAAAGAGACATTGCACGGGATTTTTTAGTTAGCAAAGAAAATCTTAAGTAGCTAGCCAACTTTCCTGTTTTACAAATGAAGAAATGACCATGATCCATTGAGAGTTGGTGACATGATCAAAGTAATTCCACTATTTACCGATGGAGAAAGACCAGAATCAAGATACCCAATCTCCTTGTTCAGTCCTATCCCCCTACACCCGCCTGCAGCATTCACTTTCTTCTTGATAAAGTGAGCCCTATTTTTTTTTTTTTTTTTTTTTTTTTGCGGTATGCGGGCCTCTCCCGTTG
>NW_021158035.1:0-1428 GCF_002837175.3 Physeter macrocephalus | reverse complement strand
GTAGGCTATGGCACATAAGCAAGAGAGTAATATTTTCATTTACACATAAAAAAATGAAAATCCTTGGGTGTTGTACTTTTATTAGAGCTACTCCTTCAGAGTTATTTCATTAATGCTCAGTCTGGAACAAGTGGGTGTGAATGACGGAAGGAGATTATTTCCACGTCAGTCTACCCAACAGGGTGGTGGACATAACTGGCATTAGTAGTTCATGGGTGCACTTAGACGATCCAGGCCAAAAGGAGACACCGGACCATTTGGCAAAAGATGGACCAATTCAAGAGTAAATATCTTCTCACCTGCTGTTTCATTGTCAGGAACTCAGCCACCACTTGTCCTCCTCTGCATCCTCATGCAGGGTAAGATGAAAAACTGAGCAGAGAAAGATGAGGAAAGAGAAAGCAACCAAGAGAATCCAGGCATTTAAAGCATTGTTAGCTACGCCAGGCATCAATCCCCTACCTGGGAATGAGCCCTACCACCTAACCCACAGGCATGTGTAGATATGGTGAACGCCCCTCTCTCCAGGGTCAACAGTAAGGCAGTGTAGGATACGGCATATAAGCAAGAGAGTAATATTTTCATTTACACATAAAAAATGAAAATTCTTGGGTGTTGTACTTTTATTAGAGCTACTTTTTCAGAGTTATTTCATTAATGTTCAGTTCCTAGGATTTACACCAAACTCCAGGAAACCCGCGCAATGATCAGTTGGGGAGTGTTGACTCCACAGAAAGAACACCACTCTCAATGTTTCCTGAAATAATTCTCGATCAAATGCACCAGAAGTTTTTCTCCAGCACCCGCCCCAGTGCTTCAGAGCCCCCACCCTCACGGCTGTGCCCTGTCCCCACCCCCTGGATGCCCTTGCCCTCAGTCACCTTGGTTCCTCCCCATGTGGGAATCAGGCAACATGAGAGCCTCAACCCCATTACTGCCCTCCATGGCCGTGGACATGTGGCCAGGTCACTTTGCATCTACTTAATGGTGGAGAAGACCACCTAACCCACAGGCATGTGTAGATATGGTGAACGCCCCTCTCTCCAGGGTCAACAGTAAGGCAGTGTAGGATACGGCATATAAGCAAGAGAGTAATATTTTCATTTACACATAAAAAATGAAAATTCTTGGGTGTTGTACTTTTATTAGAGCTACTTTTTCAGAGTTATTTCATTAATGTTCAGTTCCTAGGATTTACACCAAACTCCAGGAAACCCGCAAAATGATCAGCTGGGGAGTGTTGACTCCACAGAGAGAACACCGCTCTCAATGTTTCCTGAAATAATTCTTGATCAAATGCACCAGGAGTTTTTCTCCAGCACCCGCCCCAGTGCTTCAGAGCCCACAACCTCACGGCTGTGCCCTGCCCCCACCCCCCGGATGCCCTTGCCCTCAGTCACCTTGGTTCCTCCCCATGTGGGAATCAGG